>NW_015172691.1:0-11793 GCF_001447785.1 Gekko japonicus
CTGTGCATTATCAGGTCATTAGGTTTTTTTTTTCTTTCCTTCATGCTCTCTCTCTCTAATGCCCTCAGATCCACCTATTTCCTCTCTCTCACCTAAGCAATAAAGTGTTCTGGCTGGTAGATCAATGCATGGAAAATGCTCCCAGGGGGATCAGAAACATCCTGGTGGAATCCACTAATGGTTCAAGCTTTGAATGGGCAGGACTGATAAACTACAGACCAAGCCCATCTGTGTCATATTTACCCCTCATGGTTTGTTAAATGTGTAAACATTAATTTAAGTGCAGGGAGGGGCAGGGAGAATGCTTCCCCCATGGCTCACTTCATCACAGTGTGCAATCGTATCCCATCACTTCCCACGGCATGTGGGTAAACGTCTGTGCCTGCTGACACAGCCATTTCTGAGGTTTTCTGGTACATCCCAAGAATCCCCGTCTGCTTCCAGCTATCAGAATTCCATCTTTTCAGGCAAGCCTGCTCTCGTCAGATCTCATAAGCTAAGCAGGGCCAACCCTGGCAAGTACTTGGAAGGACGACCTCCAAGGAATACCAGGGCCAGGAGGCAAAGGCAGGTTATAGCAAGCCGCCCCTCTGAAATGTCCTTGCCCACTAGGGGTCACCAGAAGGCACCATGACTTCCAGGCTCACAGGTACACACACGCACAGACACAAAATACTCACTCCCCCCATCCATCTTTTATCTTAGGTGAGTGGGAAATGTACAGGATGGTGAAAGGGTGAGGACTGAAACCCAGCCTTATGCTTTGAGCCATCGGTGTGCATATTAAGTGCCGTCAAGTCACTTCTAACTTAGGGTGACCCTATGAATGAATGACCTCCCACATGTCCTATCATTGACCGTGAGCGCCGTGGCTTCCTTGGCCGGGTCACTCCATCTCATGCCAGGTCTTCCTCTTTTCCTGCCGCCTTCGACTTTTCCCGGCATGATCGTTTCCAGAAACTCTCGTCTTCTCATAATGTGGCCGAAGTACGATCGCCGCCATTCACTCACTTTTGTCAGTTTAGCCATATTCTTTTGTTGTTGTTGTTGTTCAGTCGCACAGTCGAGTCCGACTCTTTGCGACCCCATGGACCAGATCTTGCCAGGCCTTCCGGTCTTCCGCCGTCCTCTGAAGTTGGCTCAACTTCATGTTCATTGCATCTATGACACTGTCTAACCACCTCATCCTTTGCCGTCCCCGTCTTCTTTGACCTTCAATCTTTCCCAGCATCAGGGTCTTCTCCAGTGAGCTTTTAGCCAGATGCTTTGATAATTTATTGACACATGATGGAAATATGGATGTTGTTTTATTGTTAGTCACAGGCACTTGGTAGTTTTTGAGATTTCCTGAGTGTCGGATTTTCTGGGAATGTTTCCAGTGGGCCTTCTAAAACGTTTATAAGGACCGAATGTCAGCCATAAAGCCCTTTGTCATTTACTTTAACAAGACTGAAGTGAAAGCATTCATTGTTTTCGGGGCAACTTTTTGGCACTGCCTTTTTGCAATGACCATCTGGGACAGAATGCTTCCTCCTTTGCCCTCCCTTGTCCCAGTGATGAAGCTTAACTTGCAGCCAAGTACCATATCTTCTCCTTTCCTCTACGCCATGCCCGGTTGGCTGTGGTCTAATTCAGGAAGGAAAGTGGTAGAACAGCACCAAACCCCTGCAGCCGTTGGGAACAATGATAGTGAGTATTCACATAGTGCGTTTTAGAGGCAGGCCATGGCAAACCACCTCTGGATCTCTCTTGCCTTAATAACCCGTTCAGAGTTGCCACAAGTCAGCTGCAACTTGATGGCGTTTTCCACCACCAAGTGTGTTTTAGAGAAGATGGGGGCTTTTTTTTGGTCTTCACTATCTGAACAGGATAGGAGCTGCGGTGGCTCAAGTGGTTAAGACGCTGAACTGCAGGCTGTGGAAGGTCGGTAGTTCAGCAGTTCAAGACCCGAGTTGCCGCATGACGGAGTGAGCTCCCGTCTCTAGTTCCAGCTCCTGCTAACCTAGCAGTTCGAAAGCAAGAAATTGCAAGTAGATAAATAGGTACCACTTCGGTGGGAAGGTAACAGCGTGCCGTGCGCCTTGGTGTCTAGTCATGCCGGCCACATGGCCACGGAAACGTCTTCGGACAGCGCTGGCTCTTCGACTTGGAAACGGAGATGAGCACCGCAACCCTAGAGTCGGATTCGACTGGCTTTCGAGCAAGGGAACCTTTACCTTTATCTGAACAGGATAATACTTGGTGCAGCACTAACTACAATACACAAGTATAGCTTATTCACATGAGGTTAAGCTACCAAGGGTGTTTTCACACAAGACGTGAAAATGGGGCTTTGAATATCTCTCATGCTATTTCTATCTCTGCTAAATAGTGCCAATGCAGGACAGGATAGGGAGGAGAGAGGGCCATTCTGCACTGGGGCCATTCTTTGCAAACAAGTCCTCGCTGTTTCGGCATAAATGGCCTATAAAATTGCAAGGGGTGCGGTTGTGGCTCAGTGGTCCAGCATTCAATCCCCAACACCTCCAGTTAAAAGGACCAGGCAGTAGTTGATGCGATAGACCTGTGCCTGAGACCCTGGAGAGCTGCTGCCAGTCTGAGTAGACAATGCTGACCTGGATGGACCAATGAAGAAGAAGAAGAAGAAGAGTTGACATTTATATCCCGCTTCTCACTACCCGAAGGAGTCTCAAAGCAGCTTACAATCACCTCCCCTTCATCTCCCCTCAACAGAAACCCTGTGAGGTAGTTGGGGCTGAGTGAGCTCTGAGAGAACTGTGACAGACCCAAGGTCACCCAGCTGGCTTCATGTGGAGGAGGAGGAGGAGGGGGGAATCAAACCCAGTTCTCCAGGCTAGAGTTTGCCGTTCTTCACCACTACACCTCACTGGCTCTCATGAGCTTCATGGCTCCAATGAGCTTCATGTGTATGTACAATGGAGGAGTCACACGTTGGTGGATATTGCAGTTTTGAAAACATTTGTCTTCTGGATTTTCCAGTCTGCCCTGGGGCTTCCCTTTGATGAGGAGCATCAGTCTGCTGCTCTCTGTGTTCACTGGCATCGATGGATTTTTTATTTTTTATTTAACTTTCAGTTTATATACTGCTTGAACCCCGAAGGGTCTCTGAGTGGTTTACATACGATTTTAATTCCCTACCTAGGACCACATTAACTGGGGGGACGTGTTTGCCTACCAGCACCCAGGCAGCTCTTGTTGGCTCTTTCCAGCGGGCTTCAGGTGTTCTTCTTGGCGGTCAACCTCCTGGCGCCTTGGGGCGGGTCTTGCTTCCTTTGGGACGGGTCTTGCTTCCAGTGACTTCCTCTGGCGGGCTTTTATCCTGGGGCGCGGCCATGCGCCAGCCACAGCTCCGGCTATGTCCTGCTGGCTCTGCCATGCCCCCGTGCCTCCACGACTCCGCCTCTGCCCAGTCTCCGTCGCTCAACGTAGGGGAACGTGCAGATCTGTCCTCCCAGAGGAGGGAGAGCTTGTACCTGAATAAAACTTGGTGCCACTGGACTGTTTTTTTTTTGGGGGGGGGGGCCTCTGCAACTTACCTGGCTGCTTCTTGCTCTGACTGAGGGCTGCTGGGAGCAGGGGGTGGGGCTTGTTGCATGTGCCCGCCCCTTGGGCTCTTTAATGCCGGAGCTCCGCTCCTGCGCGCTCCTGCAGGAAATGACCCCTAATGACCCCTAATGATAATTAATTGCTGTCAGGTTGCAAGTGACCCATGGTGTTTTCAAACCAAGAGATGAGGAAAGCTGGCTTGCTTGTTGGTTCATAGTTTTAGCACACAGTAGTGCAGAGCCTTGCTTCTGTCTTGAAAGCGTAGGCTTTCCCAGCTGATCATATACGGTACAAAAGCTCCCTTGGGGGCCTGATGGGATGGTTGGCTGGCAAGGAAAGCTGAGATCCCTGCGCCCATCTGCTATGATATCCTTCCCACTGCCTTGCCAGGATGGCCTTCCAGGAGGCAGGCACTGACCCTTACTGCCTTGGGGGGTGGAACCAAGAGGGAGCCAGTCTTGCAGCTCACAGGGTGCCTCTCGGGGACAATTTAAACACATTTCTCCCTTTTTACTTCTTATCAAACTGGGCTCATTTAACAATGAAAACTGTCCCACTGAATTGTTTGTGAGTGGTGCATTTGTTGCCCGGATATATTTCTGCGCGTGAGCTTTTCTTCGTGCTTGGAGCACTTATGTACGATAAAGGATCCGGGACGATCACAGCATCTCTGATGAAGTTTGTCCACTTCAGTCCTAATACAATGACTCCCTCTAGTGGACAGATAGGACGGTTGCATGTACTTTGCCTCTTCCGGGATTTGTATGGCCTCCGAAGGCGGCTGGCACGCCGCGATCTCAGCAGCTAAGCAAAGTCAGCCCTAGATCTCCAGTTACCACCTGGAGTTTGGCAGCTCCAGGGAGGGCCTCTAATGGATGTTTGGTCTTCCCGCATTTCTCAGCAGTGTTGCTTTATGGCAGATCGCTTCAGGCCCATCTTGACTGACTTGGTTTGACGGCGCCTGCATCCAGTTCGAAGGAACGCTGCTGTCAGTCGACAGTTCGCTGCTGCGTCATCCTCTCAAATGCACAGGAAGGAGCTAAGTCACACTGAGACAAGCATTTTGTGATTCTGGCGACAGCAGTTTTAAGGTTTTGCCCTGGATTCTGCAGTAATAATAGGTCGCTGGGGTCGCTATAAGTCGGCTGCGACTCCACCGCTTGGTTTGACGGCGCCTGCATTCAGTTCAAAGGAACGCTGCTGTCAGGCGACAGTTCGCTGCTGCGTCGTCCTCTCAAATGCACAGGAAGGAGCTAAGTCAAACTGAGATAAGCATTTTGTGATTCTGGCGACAGCAGTTTTAAGGTTTTGCCCTGGATTCTGCAGTAATAATAGGTCACACCCAAGAGCAGAAACCCATTAGCCTATTAGGCCACACCCCTGACAGCACAGCGAATTGGCATATTAGGCCACACCCCCATGTTACCAGAAGTGTGCTCATCCAGCCACACCCACCTTTTGCTTCTTATTCTGTTTACCTTGTTTGTTGTCAAAACCCAAGGCCTTTTTTTGTAGCAGGAACTCCTTTGCATGTTAGGCTACACACCCCTAATGTAGCCTATCTGAATGAGTTTCTGCTGTTGGGTGTGGCCTATTATGCTAATGAGTTCCTGCTGGGCGTGGCCAACTTGGAAGCCAGCCGGAACTCCGTTCCTGCCCCAAAATAGCCCTGGTTTTAGCCGTTCGAACAGATGGGCTGCATTCAGACATCAGGACCAACAGAAGTTCTTCCATGAGAGGCACAAACAGAGGTGGTTGTCGCATCCGCACCGTCTCCTTGCTCTTCCTCCTCTTCTTCTCGCCCACACAGAGTCCAATAGAAGGATTCTTGGCTCCCAATTTGCCATGAGGTACCTGTGGTGCTGCCAACCTTCAGATGGCTCCTGAAGATCTCCTGCTATTACAATTGCTTTCCAGATGACCAAGATCAGTTCACCTGGAGAAAATGGCTTCTCTGGAAGGTGGACTCTATGGCATTCTACCTTGCTGAGGTCCCTCCCTTCCCTAAACCTCGCCCTGCCCAAGCTCCTCCCCCCAAATCTCCCGATAGTTCCCAACTCAGGGCTGGCAGCCCTGTGCACCTGAGAGAAGACTGGTGTGGGGAACCACTATTATGGCTCCCACATACAAGAAAGGCAGTCAGAGGGGCTGAGGACGCCTGTCTAGTAACTGTGCTACGCATTTGCTTAGCAGATTGGATGCTCAGCCTGATTGATGCAGAAGAACTGGCTGGCTTCTAGAGAGGGAGAAGGAGTCTTATTGATTGCTTCTTCGCTTTATGTCCTCCTCAAACTAATTATAGTAACCGACTGGCTCAGATACGTTCTACAGAGATTTGATTGATCAGGAATAAAGCTATCACGTACCTGTAATGGAAAGGATGAAAGATGCCCTGAATAAACCATAGGCCTGGTTAGCGAGGAGGGACGTGAAAAGTTTCAGTTGCTCTGGGCAGGCTGACCTAGCTGTCTTAAATATTTTCAAATCTCCAGGGCCGGATGGCTTGTATCCCATCCCACATACAAGAAAGGCAGTCAGAGGGGCTGAGGACGCCTGTCTAGTAACTGTGCTACGCATTTGCTTAGCAGATTGGATGCTCAGCCTGATTGATGCAGAAGAACTGGCTGGCTTCTAGAGAGGGAGAAGGAGTCTTATTGATTGCTTCTTCGCTTTATGTCCTCCTCAAACTAATTATAGTAACCGACTGGCTCAGATACGTTCTACAGAGATTTGATTGATCAGGAATAAAGCTATCACGTACCTGTAATGGAAAGGATGAAAGATGCCCTGAATAAACCATAGGCCTGTTTAGCGAGGAGGGGCGTGAAAAGTTTCAGTCACTCCGGGCAGGCTGGGGTACCGTGGGGGACACAGGATAGATGAGCGTGATCTGGAAAACAACTTTGAACTGCTGACCTTATTTGAAGAACAAGATCATTTTCATGCAGAATACTAGTGGAATTGTGGTAAAATGACAATGCAGGCCCTTGTTCTTATCATGGGAACGAGGGGTTTGCTCACTGGGCCTTAATGGGGAGTTTACCTTTGCAGCTTTTCCCCACTCATTCCCTTTCCACCAACAGGGTTTAATTCTTTGCTGTCACCAGCAGGCCATTAGTAGAATTACAGCCTGATGGCTATGTTCAGAGTAAAAAAAATCAGAATACCCTTCCGCCTACTGAAGCTCTGGCCACCCAATGAGAAGGGAGCACTCACTGGAGAAGACCCAGATGCTGGGAAAGATTGAAGGTCAAAGAAGACGGGGACGGCAAAGGATGAGATGGTTGGTGTCATAGATGCAACAAACATGAGGACGGCAGAAGACAGGAAGGCCTGGCGTGATCTGGTCCATGGGGTCGCGAAGAGTCGGACTCGACTGTGCGACTGAACAACAACAAAATACAACAGTGAGATAGGGAAGAAATTCTTGAAATCTCACTTGTTACAGATATTCTCAGATCAGAATGCCCTCCAGCCTTGCATTTACAGCTTGATAAGCGTGAACAAAAAACGTGAGGCTCTTTTGTGCGTTGTTGCAATGACCAAATAACTCTCATTATAGAAAAAGATTTCTTTTAAATCTTAAAAGAACACAAGTAAACGATGGATAAAATTAGTAAAAGCATACAGCTGGACAGCATCTGAGCATGGGAAAAATCGAATGGGTATAACTGCATTCCCTTTCCTTAGATGATCTGAAATTTATCTCTGTGATGTTAAAAGGGCTAGGTGGAAGTAACCTAATGGTTCCAGGGTTGATATTCAGATTTTTAATCCTCTTTGGTTTCCCTTCTCCTTCTGGCTAGTCTCCTGTCTTCAGGCCAGGTGTCTCTGTGTGTCTCCTTCAGGAAGAAGGAGAAGGAGAAGAGCTGGATTTTATACCCTGCCCTTCACTTGGAGTCTCAGAGCAGCTTACAATCCCCTTCCCCTCCCCACAACAGACACCCTGTGACTGAGGTAGGTGGGGCTGAGAGAGCTCTGAGAGAACTGCTCTTGAGAGAACAGCTCTGAGAGAACTGCGACTGACCCAAGGTCACCCAGCAGCTGCGTGTGGAGAAGTGGGGAATCAAACCTGGTTCTCCAGATTAGAGTCCACTGCTCTTAACCACTACACCAAACTGGCTCTCTAGCATTTCTCTGTGTGTCTCCTGGCATGTCCGTTCACTAAAGCATGGGTCCCCAACGTGCTGCCTGTGGGTGCCAATGGAACCCACTGACACCATTCCTGTCACCTGCCAAGTGTTGTTAGAAGGAGGGTGGGACCAAGTGGGGCTCTTGCCAGCAGGGTTTCAGATTATAAATCTCATTGGCTACACAGATTAAAATAACATTGTTTTGGCCAAAGCTGCATCAGCAGCTTGGTTTTATTCGGGGGGGGGGGGTTGTAGAAAAAGCCCAGCAGGAACTCATTAGCATAATAGGCCACACCCAACAGCAGAAACTCATTAGCATATTAAGCCACACCACTGACAGCACAGCTCATTAGTGTATTAGGCCACACCCCATGCCTTACCTTGGCTTGCCTGGGCGCCTTGCGGCTGCGGGGATCCCAGTCAAGCCCCCCTCCCCTTGAAGGGAAGGGAAGGCAGTTTAAATTGCCTTCCCTTGGCTTGCCCGGGCCCTTGGAGGGGAAGCAGTTTAAACTGCCTTCCCTTGGCTTGCCCGCCCGGAAGCGGCGGGGAGCCGGGAAAAGCCAGCCCTTGGACAGGCTGGGGAAGGCAAGGGGAGGCATTTAAATGCCCCCCCGATCCTTCCAGCCCCCACCCTGGCCCCCCTGCCTTAGAGTCGTCGGGGGGGGGTGTCGCTCCGCCATCCACAGTGGTCATTTTGTGGTTGCACCCATCACCCTGTCTCAGAATTCCAGAAGGCTCAAAAAGGTGGGGGACTCCTGCAGAAAAGCATGTCTGCCTTCTTCAGAACGGCTGCTTTTCTAAGAATGGCTTCTCCTCAGAAAGTGCTTCTGCTCCCCACAAACCCTCAAAGCCATTCCCACTGTAAATTTACCAGAGAGGGAGGGCAAAAGACTAGAAGGAACCTCATACTAACTTCTTGGTCTCAGGAAGCCCCATTGCCTACATATTGTGAGCAGTGTTCTCTCTAAGCTGAGTTAGTGTGAGCTAGCTCACAGTTTTTTAGCCTCTGGCTCACACATTTTTGTCTTAGCTCAGGAAGGAGGGCTCCAGAGCAAACCAATTTATGCAGTAGCCAAATCGCTCGCTCACAACTTCAATGCCAGTAGCTCACAAAGTAGAATTTTTGCTCACAGGACTCCACAGTTTAGAGGGGGCATTGGTTGTGAGCAGGGCTATTTTTGGGTAGGAACGCACAGGAACGGAGTTCTGGCTGGCTCCCAAGTTGGCCACACCCAGCAGGAACTCATTAGCATAATAGGCCACACCCAACAGCAGAAACTCATTAGGATTGGCTTCATTAGGGGTGTGTGGTCTAACATGCAAAGGAGTTCCTGCTACAAAAAAGCCCTGGGTTTTGACAACAAACAAGGTAAACAGAATAACAAGCAAAAGGTGAGTGTGTCTGGATGACCACACTTCGAATATGGGGGTGTGGCCTAATGTGCTAATGAGCTGTGCTGTCAGGGGTGTGGCCCAATATGCCAATGGGTTCCTGCTGTTGGGTGTGGCCTATTATGCTAATGAGTTCCTGCTGGGCTTTTTCTACAAAAAGAGCCCTGGGTGAGGCTGTTTGTCCCCTTTAGCCTACTAATGGCTTTACAGCCGCCAGACGCTGCAACTTGGAAGTCAGAAGCAAATGAGAAAGGGGTGGGGGTGGGGAACTGGCCACAGACTACCGCTAAGGGCGTGAACTTGACCCCTGAGAATTCACAGAGGCCCTTTTCACATTACCGTTTCCTGAGACGTTCCTGAGGCTGTAGACGATAGATTGCTTCTAGGGTGATGGATAAGGAAGGATCTATTCCAGTGACGTGCCAGGGTTGCGCCATGATCATTTTTCTGCCTTGCCAAGAGATGCATTATACATGCTGCAAGTGCAAGCTTATAAGAAAGCTTGAGGAGAAGATGGGAGAACAAATCTGTACACTGAGGAATGTCAGGGAGGGATAAGGTTTTTAGACGTGAAGGAAGTGGGGCTCCTGAGAGAACAGCAAGAGCTAGCAAATCCTAAGCAAGAGGAAGGAAGTAACAAGGAACAGGTGGGTGAGTGGAAGAATGTGACCTTGAGGAGTAAGGAATTCAGGAAACACAGCCAGTGGAGCTGCAAAATCACTACCAGCCGCTTCTGATGGTGGAAGATCAGAATAACACACTCCGAGATCAAAAGGATGTGACCGACACACAGACACATAGGCAGAAAAGGAACCAAGCTATCCCACGGAGGAAGAGACGAGTAGTGGTAGTTGGTGACTCCCTACTGGGAGGGACGGAAGAAGTTGTGTGCAGACCGGATAAGGAATCTTGAGAGGTTTGTTGTCTTCCTGGAGCATGTATCCGAGAAGTGACTGAGATAATTCCAAGACTGGTAAAAACCTCTGATCGCTACCTGCTGATCCGTGTGGGGACAAACGATATGGCCCGAAGAAACCTTGAATGGCTCTCCAAGGACTATGAGGCTCTGGGCAAGAAGGTGAAAGATCTGGGGGCACAGGTGGTGTTCTCCTCCATTTTACCTGTTGAGGGCCATGGAGCTGGAAGGGAGAAGAGGATACTGGAGGTGAATGGCTGGTTACGTAGGTGGTGCTGTTAAGAGGGATTTGGGACCATGGTATGTACCTGCAACATGAAGGGCCATTGGTGATGGATGGGGTGCACCTTACAAAGAATGGGAGGAATGTCTTTGCTGGAAGACTTGCGAACCTGATCAGGAGGGCTTTAAACTGAGGTCATCGGGGGTGGGAAGAAAAAGCCTGATGTTGTGCGGCATCCCCAACTCTAAGTTGAGAAAGGGAGTGACCAGAGAATAAATGAATGGGAGAGTGGTGAGTTCGGTAATTTTCAGGTAAATCCAAAGGGACCTATAGTAGGAAAGGATGTCTGTAATCTGAGATGTCTTTATACTAATGCAGAGTATGGGGAATAAACAGGAGGAACTTGAACTTCAAATGTTGGAAAGTAAGTATGATCTGATAGTATTACGGAGACTTGCTAAACTTTCACAGAGACAGGATGCAGTGGTTATGGGAGTTTTCAACTATCCAGATATTTGCTGGAAATCTAACTCTGCTAGACATGGGGCATCCCGCAGATTCTTGAATAGTCTTGTGGACAACTTCATCTCTCAGAAGGTGGAGGTGGGAACCAGAGGATTCCCACCTCCACTATATAGCGCTAAACCAGAGTCAATGCATCTCAGTGGTGCAGCTATAGCACCTTAGAACATTTTTAAAAGAGTCCAAGGAAGATTGTGTGGTGAAAATGCCGGGGGGAAAGCTGCATTGTAGGAAGTGCTATGGGCACTTTAAACAGCACACCACAGTGATGCAGAAGTGCAGCAAAGGGGTTGAAAACAGAAAAGAGCCGTTTCACTCAAAAACGGCTCAACCACGCTTCGCTAACCTGATACAAGTGGGTTTGTATGAAGAGGTAAGTAAATTCTGCTAGCAGGCAGGTTCTAAAACGGGTCTGTCTGAAATGACAGGAAAAAATCCATTAGTGATGAGTTACGAAAGCAGAATAAAAAGGCAGTTTGAAAGGGTACAAACTTCAGACTCACAAGGCAAAGTAGAAAATTCTTACATGGATAACTGGGATGAAATGTCATTTAATCACAGGAATGCTGTTTTTATACATGAATCAGATATTCTTGCATAACTGCGGAAAAATAATTATGCCGATGTTCAGAGCAAAAAGAAGAACAGGGATGGAGTAAGCTCATTGCTAGGGGAAGACGGTCAAGCCTTAACAAGGGATGAAGACAAAGTGGAATTACTCAACTCTCACTTTGTGTCAGTCTTTAACCGTAAGGTGAGCTGTATGCAAACTGAAGAATGCAGAGCATATGAAGGAAGGAGAAACTGCCAGTCCAGAGTAAGTAAGGAAATGGTTAGAGAGCATCTAGCTGCCTTAAATACTGTCAAATCTCCAGGGCCGGATGGCTTGCATCCCAGGGTGCTAAAAGAAATTGCAGATGTTATTTCAGAGCCTCTGGCTCTAATCTTTGAGATGTCCTGGAGTACTGGTGTTGTGCCGGAAGACTGGAAAAGAGCAAATGTTGTCCCAATCTTCAAGAAGGGAAAAAAGACAGACCCAG
>NW_015172691.1:12836-14634 GCF_001447785.1 Gekko japonicus
AGAAATACCAGTGCCATCAGGAGGTCCACCAGTGGGGCCAGGACATTTGAAGCCCTCCCACTGTTGCCCCCCCCAAGCACCAAGAAGACAGAGCATCACTTGCCCCAGAGCCCCTATCTATACCTTGTGGCTAATAGCCACTGATGGACCTCTGCTCCATATGCTTATCTAATTCCCTTTTGAAGCCGTCCATGCTTGTAGCATGTAGTCACAGAAAATGTCACACTCGAAGGAGCAGGGGACAGTCAGTGGCTTTCTGTTGGTGGCTTTTTGGAACCCACAGCACTGCTGCTCTGACAAGAGATTTGTAAACCAGGCATATGTCTGATTTTGTTTTTTTAAAAATTGTAATTTAAACTTTATTTATGCCGCCTTTCCTACAACAAATTCTATGCAGTGGACATCGTGTGTTCCCATTTTTATCTGCACAAAAAACCCTGTCTGTAAGTTTGTCTGAGGTATAATGGGCTTCATGGATAAGAGGAAACCTGAAGCCTGAGTTCTTCTGGCTCACCATTCCTCTACCACTGGGCTCAGCAACCATTTAGTATTCAGGCGCCAAACAACGCCAGCATTCCAAGCAAGAGATCAACAATGGGCCAAATACAAGAAAACCATCTGCATAAGTGAAAATGTGCCGCTTAACATTGATAACTGACATGTTCACACGTGTTCACTAATAATGCCCAAACACTGGTTTGTTGCAAGTTTTTCGTTAGGATGGGACACACATGAGGCCTCACAATCTCTCCTTATATATAATTGAATAGTGGGTGCCAAAGTTCTAATTCTAAAATGCACTCCCTTAGTGTATGGCTGATGGCACTGCTCCTCAGCATATATTGCCACCAATCAGAAGGCAAAGCCCGGGTCCCGCCCACACCACAACTGCTGCGACAACCTGGTCTTTTGCATATGGAAGCTGATTGGACTTCACTCCATTCCACACCTCAAACTCCCCCCCCGCAAGGCAGTTAGAATGTCAGTTGCATATGGAATCTGCTGTATTCTGGTGGTGTGCAGGTCCCAGTGGTGTGCAGATCCCAGATTCATGTTTTAAAAGCAGACTGACACTGTTTGCCCAAAGCCAGAGCACTCTCCCAGAGCCTCTTTCTAGCTTCCGTTGTATTTATTTCCACAACGGGCCTTATTTCTAGTAAGGAATAAATAGACACAGGAGCACCCAGTGTGGTTGTTTTAGTGCACTGGCATAAATCTGCATGTGGTCCCACTTGGTTTTCTGGTGACTGTTCACCTCTACCGGTTCCCTTTCTGTAAACCATATCTAAGAAGCCTGTTAGTTCCCTGCTCCCACCATCCTGGACTTCCCTCCTCCAGCCCCACCCCCTTATATCACGTTTGACGCCTTGCCAGGCGAACTGGCTCAAGGCGGCGTACAGACATTAAAATGCAATATAAATACAATAAAATACACAACCTACAAACCATCATAAAGTGCTAAAACTACAGATGATGGCGGCAGTCAATATAAGATCCCATAGTGGAAAGCAGCATCCAGTGGTGTAACACCGGGCCGTGAGATGTTCCAGTGCCTCATTCGACAGTGGCGGCTCCTAATTGAAAGCCTGGTGGAAGAGCTCCATTTTACAGGCCCTGCAGAACTGTAAAAGGTCCCGCAGGGCCCTGATGTCATCCAGGAGCTCATTCCACCAGTGTGGAGCCACCACTGAAAAGGCCCTGGCTCTAGTAATCGCCAACCTGGCGTCTCTCGGGCCAGGGAGAGTCAGGCGATTCTGTATCTAGGGTTGCCAAAACACCCCCCCCCCCATTTTGCGGG
>NW_015172691.1:14939-19968 GCF_001447785.1 Gekko japonicus
TGCCCCCCCCCCCCCAAGCACCAAGATGACAGAGTATCACTTGCCCCAGAGTCCCTGTAACATGCCACTGGATTTTTACTTCAAGCTATAAAAAATGAAGTTTCTCTGATTAGGAGGTAGGAGCCTGAAATCGCTTCCCTGTGCAAGAGAGTCACGTGCAGAAGGAAAAATTATCTGACCTTTGAATGACGAATGAATGAATATCATTTATCTAAAGGAGTGGCATTATCTGAAACACTGCCAAAGAAAAGCTGATTTGCCTACCAAATGTCTGGGCTGAAGAGCACAAACTTTAAAATACATTTGGGGATAGAAGGAACTACCAGAAAGACTATCTATTGCATACCTTATTTATGTGCTTCATAATGGTACACACTGTACTCTTGCTGGTTTCTTTTACAATCTCTTATTTAACACAAAGAGAAGCCTGTTTAATAACTAAACTAAACTTAAAAAAACCTGTGTGTTGTGCTGAAGGGAGGCTGTATTATCAAATGCCTGTTCGGATTTGGATTCCTCATCAGAAATCCTGTTTATGAAAGGACCTGTGAGTTAAGGGACTGTTGCCTTACAGTGTCAAAGAAACCATTTTTGTTGCCAAGTGACTTTTATATAGAGTAATTTCTCACACTGGAAAGGCAGCAGAGTACAGCCCAGTCTCGTCAGATCTTGGAGGTTAAGCAGAGTCGGCAGTTAGAACTTAAGAACATAAGAGACGCCAATGTTGGATCAGGCCAAAGGCCCATCCAGCCCAACAGTGGCCAGAAATACCAGTGCCATCAGGAGGTGAAGAAGCGAAGAGGAGGGAGGTCAGCAGCGGCTCTTTGGCGCGCTGGGGTGGGGGGGGCCGGGGCGCAGTTTGGCGACCCTGAGGGTCGGCGCGCTCTAGGCGAGCGCCTAGCTCACCTAGCGGGCAAGCCGGCCCTGTGGCCAACCACCCCTGCTTCTCACTTGCCTGGAAAGCCCCTTGCTGGGGGTCACCGTAAGTCGGCTAGGACTTGATGGCATTTCATACACACACAATTTCTCACGTTGGTGCAGATTGTATTCTAGCAACCCCCCCCAATGATAGCACTTCAGACTCCACCTTAATTGGCCCATCTCAGCCCACGTAAAATTCTTGCTACCTCAGGGTGGGCATTCCAGGATCACCTCTGCCCTTATCATGTTTAAGGGATCCCGATAAAGTGTGTGCGTGTGTCTTCTACTTCTCATCGACGTTTTTACTATCTAACTATCCTTATCTGGGACATTTTGACTTCTCTAGAAAAATGTTTCCAGCCCATGAAAATCACATGACCACTGGAGATCTCGCTTGCAGATTGAGGGAGGCCGAGAGAGGCACAGTCTTTGAGCATCAAAGGATGACTGGGTCGGTTTCCTGCGTTTTCTCTTATCATCTGGAAGATCATTAAAAAACAACAACCCAACACCCCAAAACCAAAACCTTCAGCATGGATGGAACTGAGTTGTGGATGGTGGCCATGGAACCAAGAACATAGAAAATACCACGTTACACTACTGGGATTCCACACTCTTTTTGGTGAGAATCACAAAGGCAATAACTGGGAAGCCAAGAAAGGGTGTTCACTATCAGGAGCTTGTATGAGAGGGTGACTTATGTTGTTCTGCTGGAGCAAGGCCTGACTGGAAGTCATGTTGTTAGGCCAGGAAGTGTTTACTTCTAATTTAATCAAGTCTGTGTGGAGGTATGGCTGTGATTACTTGGCAGTGAGGGGAAAGACACTCTGCTTGTGTCCAGAGGTGCTCTGCTTAAAGTCACCTGAATACCATGCTTAGTGGGCTGATAGGCTTGCCGGGTCGCCCCTGGCCACCAATAGGGGATGGGGTTAGGACCAGTGTTCCCTCTAAGCTGTTCGGTTTCCTGCGTTTTCTCATATCATCTGGAAGATCATTAAAAAAAAACAACACACACCCCCAAAACCAAAACCTTCAGCATGGAACTGAGCTGTGGATGGTGGCCATGGAACCAAGAACATAGAAAATACAACGTTATTACACCACTGGGATTCCATAATCTTTTTTGGTGAGAATCACAAAGGCAATAACTGGGAAGCCAAGAAAGGGTGTTCACTATCAGGAGCTTGTATGAGAGGGTGACTTATGTTGTTCTGCTGGAGCAAAGCCTGACTGGAAAGCCATGTTGTTAGGCCAGGAAGTGTTTACTTCTAATTTAATCAAGTCTGTGTGGAGGTATGGCTGTGATTACTTGGCAGTGAGGGGAAAGACACTCTGCTTGTGTCCAGAGGTGCTCTGCTTAAAGTCACCTGAATGCCATGCTTAGTGGGCTGATAGGCTTGCCAGGTCGCCCCTGGCCACCAATAGGGGATGTGGTTAGGACTGCCAGATCCTGGCTGGGAAACTCCTCACAATTTGGGGATGGAGCCTGGGGAGGACAGGGACCTCAGTGGGGTACAGTGCCATAGAGTCCACCCTCCAAAGCACCCATCTTCTCCAGGGGAATTGGTCTCCATAGTCTGGAGATGAGCTGTAATTCTGGGGGATCCCCAGGTCTCTCCTGGAGGCTGGCATCCATCCCTCTTGAACATGGGGCTTCAGACCCCGGTCTGTGCATGTCCTTGAAGGGAAGGGGGAACAGAGAAAGGCACTGATGCCATGAGGCAGGGATGCTGATATTTGGGGGCTTATTAAGTGACGTCTGTTTCCTCTTTTCAGGTTGTTCAGACCAGGAGCAAAACTGTGTTGAAAGGTAAGAACATGGCATGGTTGAGTGTGGGGTGAATGTTATCAGGTAACTCTGGCTGAGTGTATCAGTTATGTGTTTCTATTTGCAACGGAAAGATTTTCACTGAGCTTTCTGTAACAAATCCATCCAAT
This sequence comes from Gekko japonicus, assembly GCF_001447785.1. Lineage (NCBI taxonomy): Eukaryota > Metazoa > Chordata > Lepidosauria > Squamata > Gekkonidae > Gekko > Gekko japonicus. The sequence continues at coordinate 17,799 of NW_015172691.1, forward strand.
TGAATGAAGTGAGGGACTTGAGACGTCACCCAGCCCTGACTTGGATAGCGCAGGCTAGCCCGATCACTTTAGATTTTGGAAAACAGGCAGGGTTGGCCCTGGCTAGTATTTGGATGGGAGACCTCCAAGGAAGAGCAGGGGCGTGATAGGGAGGCAGGCCGTGGCAAACCACCCCTGAACGTCTCTTGCCTTGAAGACCCTACAGCAGGGTTGCCATGAGTCAGCTGTGACTTGTCGGCACTTTCCACCACCAGGCATTGCTCCATAAAGTACCATTGAACACAGTCTCCGAATAAGGGAAACAGCCGTTCAGAAGCCTAGCTCCTGTAGCCAAAATTTCACTGAAATGGAAGACGCAGCCACAGCGACCCCCAAAAGGATGTTACTTGTTCAGAGTCTCTGTAAACAGCACGAAGGTAAAGTAGACATCTAAGGGTTTCATCGAGAGCCAGAAAGGGCAAGCGAATAACGCCGTCAAGGAGGACACATGCTCGAAATCGTCCAAAGCCCTTTCTGTCTCCAACAACCCTTAAAGGTATAGCACTATTTGAAATGGCCTTTCCCTTGTTCTGAGGTCGTGTTCTGTGATAATGATTGATGTTAACATACTGGTGGAGTGTTTTGAACAATCCCGATAAAATGTTCACAACCATTTGATGTAGATTTAGGGGGGGGGGTTATATTCTGAAATTAAATTTGACCCCTAATGAAGATTTCAGCATCAAAAGGTGGCTAGTCTCCTTTTTTGAAGTTGGCAATTGTTTTATATATGTTATGGCATTTGGGATTATTTTGTGTATTCATTAAACTGTGTTTATTTTGTTAAGATTGTTCATATGTATCAACCTCAGCCCACCTGGCTCCTCTCCCTTTATCTTGTGTTTTAGATATTTTGAAGAGTTTTACTCAACATTTTGCTCATGTGTTTTTGGGTTTGGGGTTTTGGGGTCTCAGGATCCTTTTCTACTTTACAAAAATTAATATTAATATTTACCTTTTCCTCAAGCCTAAATTTTACTGCGTTACTGTATATAATTGTACCTATTTACTGTATATAATTGTACATGTGCAATTGTAATATTTGGCATATTCGTGAAATTTAAAACTATGAACAGTACTGTCAGTTTCCACTGATTTCAATGCATTTAGAAGGGTGTAACAGCTTAGGGTTGCAATGATATTTTCTACATTTCCTGAGTATACCCAGTAGTAAAGAGATAGCCACAAACGTCTGTGCCCTGTGCGACTTTGCCACTGTCACGACAGGGCCAGTGGGCAAGGCAGAGAGGGGGAGGTCACAGTCCAGTCCAAGAGTCAAGCCAGAGAGAGAGCAAAACAATGAGAGCAAAAGTCCCAATACATAAAGCCAAGCCGTAGTCAGAGTGTTACTGAGAGTCAGAGTCCAGATAGGCAAGTGTCGAAGTCAGGGTGCAGAGCCGAAGATCAAGAGCCAGGGGGTCGTCAAAACGCGGACTGGAGTCAGAAACCGGGAAGTCAGTTAGTAGCCGGATATCAGGAACAGAGCTTTTGGTCCGAAGGACGAGTTTGCCAGCAGTCAGCGACCTATTCAAATAGCTCACTGGGTTGTTAATTCATTAGTGCCTTGTTAGCACTGCCTCACGAAGTCCTTGATCCTGCTAGAACTCCGCGCTTATTGATCTCCAACCGTGCAAGCGTGCCGCTTTGTGTCTGGTTGCCAAGTCCCGGCATCTCCGATCCCTCAGCCGGTTGACAGGTGGTGGAGAATCAGGTGGCGTGCTGCTGGGGCCAGGCAGATGGTGGTAAAGGCACGGAGTCCTCAGCTTCAGAGCTCCCAGGCGCCGGGTCGGGGGCAGGCATGACAGCCACATGTATCTTACTTTTTGCCATCTGAGAGGCAAGGAAAATGACAGGTGAAAATAGAATATATAAATTTTGTAGTCAAAAAAGTCTTACCTGCACTGGATGAATCTATACAATCATAACAGGGCTTACCAGGGCTTTTTTTTTGTAGAAAAAGCCCAGCAGGCACTCATTAGCATAATAGGCCACACCCTGACAGCACAGCTCATTAGCCTATTAGGCCACACCCCCATTCCTTCCCTTGGTTTGCCCAGGTGCTCCGCGACTGCGGGGAGCCCAGGCCAGCCGGACCTTGGACAGGCCGGGGAAGGCACAGGGAGGCATTTAA
>NW_015172691.1:20450-27010 GCF_001447785.1 Gekko japonicus
CCGCGGAGTTGCCGGGGGGGTGGCTCTCCAGGCCTTCCCTCTATAGCCACACACACAGAGGTTTTGGCTGTAGTGGTCATGGCCAACTCTGAAGCCAGCCGGAACTCCGCTCCTGTGGGTTCCTGCCCCAAAGTAGCCCTTACATGACTTTAAAAGGCTACTTGCCCAGTGCACAGTCAATCAGTGTCCATTAACCATGATGGCTGAATGGAACCTCCAAGGACAGAGGTGCTGTATCATTGAATAACAGTTAATGCAACAATGGCCCTTTCTGCACACACTCCTTTTAATCCATGTTCACTGTGGTGTCCTCCAAGCAAATCTGCACTAAAATCGAATTCAACCTTCTTTTTAATCCAGTCCCCCGCCCCTTCTGCACTAAAATCGAGCTCAACCCTCCAGGTAAAAATCATTTGGCCCCCCCCATTCTGCATTACATTACCTTCCTTCAGTGGTCATCCTGGTTGCAGCCTGATTTTGCCCCAGTTTATTTGGATGCTGTTTTGCCCTGGACTTAAATTGTCTCAACTCGAACACTGAGAAAATCCGGAGTGGCAGGCAAATGCAGAAAGGACCAAAGCTAGAGAGTACTGCTATGCTTGTGAGCTTTCTAGAGGCATCAGGATGGTCTCTGTGGAAACCAGGATGCTGGTGTATCCAGCAAGGCTTTTCTGAGGTTCTGCAGTTCTTCTCTCTCTCACACACCTATGATGGAAAGAGAGGAGAAAAATTCGACTGAACCAAAAATTTGAAGTTGCCGCCTCTTTTCCAGAGTATTCCCTTCTACTGTTCCTCATTTTCAGTGTATTATTTCACTGTATGTGCTTTTCAAAATGGCCGTCTGCTTAGCATCAATCTGACCTTTCAAGGAAGGTGAACCAATATGAATTTGGCTCTCATGGCAATCATAAGCAATAATGGAACTAGCAAAGGAATTAAGAATGAATACCCTCTGATTGATTGATGGAGCAGACCAAGATTACAATGGCAATAGTCCAATACGTTAGGGCTTTCCCCCCTCCATCACAGTGCAGAACATCAACCACTAATGTCCCATTACTAAATGCAGTATTGCTTACTTTGTGGAATTTAGATAGAGCTCGTGACAGTAGATGTGCTCAGTTCTATTTCTTTTTTCTGTCCATAGATATGGATCTTCACAGATCCAAAATTATCTGAGCCCTTGCAGGGAGGCGGTTGTGGGAAGCCATGTTCCCATTCAGTGCTGAGCCTAAAGTCTAATTGGGACGTTCTGTCATCAGAACAGCAGGAACACAATGTCGGAAAGAGGTAAAAATTGAACTTTGGGCTGGAACCTTTTGCAGTCACAAAACCCTGTTGCCCTGTGGAACTGCTGACATTTGGTAAAATGTTTTCCTTCTAAATACAGCTCTGTATTCTTTACAAGGAGTAGACCTAGGATGGATCATGAACCTGTTTATATGAACATGAGTTCAGTTGCCCAGGGGCTCACGTTTATGGCTTGGCCAGGTTGCCTGCTTTCAGAGAGAAAGAAGCTCCTTTGACCTCCTCTTGTAGTCCTGGATGCACATTTTTCTCTCCTTCCAGCTGATTTTTCAGTGCTTTTGTAAGATTTCTCTCTCTGTTAAGACATTCTTTTTTTTTTTAATGCAAGGCTGGATCAGAGAAAGCGGTGCTTCTTCAAATTAGTAAAATTTTGAAAGCGGTAAGTCTCCACTTGCATAACACCTGAATCCTAAGGAAGTTCGTAACATGGACCCACTGAGTGAGTAAAGGTGTCTCATGGACTGACGTAGGGTAAGTAGAAAAGAAATTCTGTGCTTGGTTTGCAAGACATTGTTTAGTTTTACAGTAGAGGGACTCTGTTGTATATCCTTAGCCAGGGGTCATTTCCTGCAGGGGCGCACAGGAGCGGAGCTCCGGCAGTAAAGAGCCCAGGGGGCGGGCACATGCAACAAGCCCCACCCCCTGCTCCCAGCAGCCCTCAGTCAGAGCAAGAAGCAGCCAGGTAAGTTGCAGAGCCCCCCCCCAGCTTATACCCTGGGAAATTCTCTTGATCTTTAAAGTGCTGCTGGACTCGAATTTTATCCTCAAGTGTGATCTCTGCCCCTGTACTTTACATGTGCCTGGTGCTGTGTACTGAAGGGCTGTGGATCTAGTTGTCATTAGGGACACTGAGAACTTTGACACAAACGTTACACAAATGTGACCAAACATACTGTGATCAAGCTGTTGCTATTCAGTGTTCGGTTCAAAGTCTTGGCACTTGTGCAGTCGTTGTATGTGCTACTGGGACAAGGGTAGGTTGTGTCTTCATAAATATGGCTTGCAGCTTGTGGCTTGCTTTTGCACCTCTGCAGGTTGTGAACTAATTTTCACTCACAAAGTTTGAGTCTAGTGGCACCTGTAAGACCATCATAGGCCCCGGTCATATGGGCCGGAAAATGCAGGGGGGAAGCGTGGCTGCTTGCCCCGGGGCAAAATAACGCACGGTTGCGCGAGCAGACGTCCCGTGGAGGTCCCGTGGTTAGGGGGGAGGTGCCGATCACAGGACACTCCTGCGGCACTGCAAAGAAGCAGTGCCGCGGGGCAAACGGGGTTGTGTTTTGTTTTTTTTTAAACTAAAGTATGTGCATGCTCCGTTGGGTGCTTGTGCGCATCCGTGGAGACTTGGGGGGAAAAAAAACCTTTTTGCAAGGGGACATGGGCGGGCGCCGGAACTACCACCGGAAACGCGATCAGACGCCTGCCCATGCCCCGCAGTTTCCGGAAAGTACCTTGGAGGTACTTTACAGCACATCTTCGGAGTGAAGCCTTGGGTGAGCCATGGGAGCTCTACGCTTCCCAGATGTGGCGGTGAGATCATGCCCGGAAAATCCGCCTATCTTCTGTCTCTCTAGCGTGCCTAATGCTCCGTGTGACCGCAGCCATAGTTTAATTCTGAGAAGGTACAGATTCCCCAGGGTGGTCAGTGTGTTATTAAAGTGCCTACATGTTGAGCACAGTCACTTGCCGGTTCAGCCTTCTTTGTGCCTGCACAGTCGGATGCGTCATTCAAATGACCTGCCGTGGATCTGTTGCCCTTTTCTTGGAGTGTGCAGATGGCAGCATATATTGTGTTGGTGCCAGTGTTTCCTCTACGCTGAGTGTTGGCTAGCTCAGTTTTTCAGCCTCCGGCTCACACATTTTTTGTCTTAGCTCAGGAAGGAGGGCTCCAGAGCAAACTCATTCATGCAGTAGCCAAATCGCCCACTCACAACTTTCATGCCAGTAGCTCATAAAGTAGAATTCTTGCTCACCAGACTCCACAGCTTAGAGGGAGCATTGGCTGGTGCATGTACAGAAATGATTGCGACCTGAGCATATGACAACTCACCTGTGTGACGGACTCCAAGCCACCAAAGTTCATAGGCACATCATGCACCTTTGTTTAAAGAACTGTCCTGAGCAACCAATCAATCAAAAGGAATGCAGTTAGCGTTATAGATCTCTGCATTCCACCCCTGGTGATCACCAGTGAGGTATCAGTGAGCTTTAAAAAAAGATGAGCCTCACGGGCTTTGAAAATCCCAACCAATTATGAGGTTGCAGTGGTTGCCCAGAGGGCCCAGCAACAGAGCTAAGGACCCCAGTCAAGAAGAGGACTCATCCGGGAGGACTCACAGGAAGATGAATGCCCAGCGTCTTCAGGAGTAGGGATGCCCGCCTCCGGGAGGGACCTGGGGATCCCCTGGAATGACAGCTCATATCAATCAAAAGGAATGCAGTTAGCGTTATAGATCTCTGCATTCCACCCCTGGTGATCACCAGTGAGGTATCAGTGAGCTTTAAAAAAAGATGAGCCTCACGGGCTTTGAAAATCCCAACCAATTATGAGGTTGCAGTGGTTGCCCAGAGGGCACAGCAACAGAGCTGAGGACCCCAGTCAAGAAGAGGACTCATCCTGGAGGACTCACAGGAAGATGAAGGCCCAGCGTCTTCAGGAGTAGGGATGCCTGCCTCCGGGAGGGACCTGGGGATCCCCTAGAATGACAGCTCATCTCCAGACTGGAGATCAGTTCCCCTGGAAAAAAATAGATGCTTTGGACTCTGCGGCATTGTTACCCCACTGAGGTCCCTGTCCTCCCCAGGCTCCACCCACAAATCTCCAGGACTTTCCCAGCCTGGATCTGGCGACCTTACCCCACCATCCCCCACCAGTGGCCAGGGGGGTACCTGGCAACCCTCTTCAGGAGTGAAGAAGGCATTTCGAAGACTATAAAACACAGTGTCTTGGGGTGTGTGATTCCTTTGAGTCTGGTCTGATCCTGGATGCGCTGTGAATTATTTTGCCTCCTTCTGTGCCCATCTCCGTCAGTCCCAGCCCCACCTGATTATGCGGGTGGTTGAGATTAATGGTGGGACGCAGAGAGCCAGTGTTCCCTTGGGCACTCTCTTTGCCCCTGAAACTTGGAATGGGGCTGGGAAGCAGGACCTGTTTTAGGTTTGGGTGGGCCCTGGGCAGAGAGTGTCCAGGGTCCCCCATGCCTACTATAGGCCCCCTTTCTTGCCCACCCAGCCTTGGCAGCCTTCTCCTGCCCACTCACAAGCTCTCCCACCGCCTGAGGTCACGTCTGCCCACCATCTACGTGCCCTTTTGTTGATGGTGCTGGTCAGTGGATGAAGCTGGAGTGCCACTGGTGTGTAGGGTTACCAGGTCCTTTCTGGGAGGGGGGGGGCAGGATGACATCGCCCTGTGCCCAACCTCCCCGACAAGATGATGTCAAGCAGAAGTGATGTCATCATTCCAAGGACATTGTGCAGTGAGTGACGCTCTGGTTTTTGGGCAAACCCTATCGTAAAACTAGGCTCAAACCATAGAGTTTTGCCCCCAAACCAGAGGATCACAGTGCAACGCCCCCACTGTGATGGTGTCACTTCTGTGTGATGTCATCACATTGGGGACGTCATGTGGGGTGGTAGCTGTTGTGGGCAGGGCTTCCCCCACTGGGCAGCTTACTGGCGGTGAGCAGGAGCCCTTGAAATCGGGGGATTCCCCACTCCTGCCTGGGGACTGGCAACCCTACCACCATGGCCACCAGGACTGCTACTGCTATGCGCTGCTCACATGCCCTTCCTTGGCAGTACCAGGCTGCGTCTCCAGTTGGGAGCGTGGGCAATAGAGGACTCATGACCAGACAGGGGAAGGGTGTGAGTGCAGGCATCAGAGAAGATGTGCGGGTGGGTAGTCTGCAGTGGCGGGCCCCGCTGGAAGCCCTGGTCCCCGGCAGCTGCCCCACCTCAGGGTATGCTGATGCCGGCCCTGATAGGAAGTTCTGCCTTGGTTTGCTTTTCTGTGTTTCCCTGAAGATTGTTTGGCAGGGGTGGAAAGCGGTGAAAAAGCTCTGCTGCGTGGCCTTGAAGTTTGCTTTGCAGCTGGAGTTATGTGTGTGTGTGTGTGTGGGGGGGGTAGTTTTTCTTGTAGCTTGGCGTTCTGTGAGTCCCTGAAGAATGTATTTGCAGCAGGATTGTGTGGGTTTGAGGCTGTCTGAGAAGTGTCCATAGTGTTATTTTTCTCATTGACCCCTGTTGTTTCTTTTGTATATCGACAGAAGAGGTTCCTCCAGAGGTATCCGGCAGAGCTGCAGCTTTCAAGGTCCACCTGTTCAGAAGCCACACCGCTCTCCCCTGTCAAAGCACCTGTCTCCTGGCGCTGTTGGAGTAGCACTTGGAGAGTCCTGTTAGCAAGGACAGGGGCCTCTTGTGCTAGGGCAGCTGCTGTGCATGCTGCTTGGTTTGGCTCTTTCCAGGGATCATTTCATAGAAAAAGAGGTGCAGGAGCTCATTAGCATAACTCATTTGCATAACTCATTTGCATATGCCACACCCCTTGACATCACCGGAAGTGTGTCAGAAGGCAACATCCACCGCTCAGGCTCCACTGGACTCTTTTGGATTGCTAGCTATTGGGGGGGGGGGGCACGCGCAGATCTTCCCTCACAGAGGAGGGAGAGCTTGTACCTGAAGGCGGGCCGGGGGGCCCCTCTGTAACTTACCTGGCTGCTTCTTGCCTCTCGTGCCTGACTGAGGGCTGCTGGGAGCAGGGGGTGGGGCTTGTTGCATGTGCCCGCCCCCTGGGCTCCTTACTGCCAGAGCTCCGCTCCTGTGTGCTCCCACAGGAAATGACCCCTGGCTCTTTCAATATCATGCGGCTCCCCTTCTGTAAGACAAAACTGTAGAGCCCGTGATGCAAGGGGAGAGTCAGGCGGTTGTCTAGCAAATGACGGGCCTTCATTAGCAAAGGAATGACAAGTCCCATGAGGCAGCGCGAGAAAGGCGATAGGCAAAGTTATTCCCTGTCAAAGGCGTTCCCTTCCTTTTAGTTTTCAGTGTGGGTGCTGGGTCCTGGAAGTACTGCATTAAGCCCAGAGGTGGCAAACATACCATTTTTTACAGCCACGATCACACATAAGCTGAGCCCCTGGTCTCTTTGCCATCTGGTTAGCTGTGGTGGTAGAGGGGGGACTATGACTCCCAAAGGGTTGTGCAAAAACACACACAAGGTTGTGCAAAACCACACAACTCCCATAAGGTTGTGC
>NW_015172691.1:27384-53206 GCF_001447785.1 Gekko japonicus
ACACGTATCTTTTTTTTTTTGCTTTATAAATTTTTATTTGGTTTTAACACATAATAGGGCAGGAAGGGTACAAGGGATGGGATAATACATAAAGGGAAGTTCCATCAAGTTTATATAATAGCTGTAACGTATGTATTTTCCGTCTGAATTCTTTGTTTCCAGATCGCTTTCATTTATGTATTTACTAAAGTTAGTGACACTTAATCAGATCGCTAAAATCTTCTATAATGATTCATGAAAAACGTCACGTTCTATACAGTTTAAGTTAGAGTTTCTCCAAGTTTATAATAGTTATATTCATTGTTCGTGGTCTTAAAAGTTTCTTTCCACCCAAAGTGGTATCCAATTGTGTCTCACTTTTTGTTTACTTTGGTCTTTTAACAAGTCCGACAATATATCAGTTTCTGCTGTTTCAATTTTTTTTGTCAAAAGTTCATTTTCCATTGGTATCTCTGATTTCTTCCAGTACTTAGCATAAAGAATTCTTGCTGCTGTAACTATATGTATAATTAAGTGCTTAATTTTCTTATCTTTTACATCAGGCATAATATTAAGTAAAAACATTTCAGGTTTGAATGGTAGCGGTATAAAAAATATTTTTTGCACCCTTCTCCAATATAACATAACCTCTTTCCACTTCCACCAAACATGAAAAAAGCTTCCCACCCGTATCTTACATTTCCAGCATTTGTCAAACATTCCAGGGTACATTCTGGCTAATTTCTCTGGTGTTATATGCCACCTATAGAATATTTTATATAAATTCTCTTTAAAGGAAACCAGTTTTGTTATTTTAACATTTGTTTTCCATATTTGCAACCAATGATCAAGATTAATATTATAGCCAAAATTTTTGGGTCCATTTTATCATACAATCTTTAATTACCTCGTCCTCCATCTTTATCTGTAACAAATACACATAAAATTTCTTAATTTATCATTTGTTTCGTGTAAAAGTGTATCAAACACTGATTGTTCTGCATTGAACCCCTGAGGTTTATCTTTAGCATATCTAGATTCCAACTGTACTCTTGTCCACCAAGACACATATCTTTTAGTAGTCTGATCATTTGAAATGATTTTTGCATATATGGGGAGTGGGAGAACTTATAATTCACTTGAGGCAGTGCAACAGTGTTCATGTCTGAACTGATCCAGACGTGGCCATTAACAAACTGAGTAACACCGCCATAGGGAACACAGAGACACCTAAGTCTCATCTCAAACACCTGTGCTTGTAATACTGCTGTCCTGTCATTGAGTTGGATCTAACCAACTTTTCTGTTGGTGAAAAAGGAAAGAGGGGTTCAACCTGACCACCCCGAAAAGGCTATGTTGGGGATCGTGGGGACCTGCATGGAGAAAAGCCATGTGGGACAAAGGCTATAATAAGGAAGGGAGATTGGGTGAGTCTGAGTGAAAAAGCTGTCTGAATCCAACCCATTGTCCTGTCCTGTTTAAATGTGTGAAGTGTAGCAATGGGCACAAACCAGTTCACGAACTAAAGTTCGTGACGAACTTTAGCCAGTTCATGGTTCGCGAACTCAAGTTCGTGGTAGCAGATTTATGAACGGAGAGAGACTGGCGCCAATCAATTAAACTGTGTACAAAACCCCAAGGCAACAGGGAGGTGGAATTCTCCAGCCTTGGAAACACCAATAGGAGCCATCTAGACCTTAAAAGGCACTACTGGCCACCAATCACAGAGTTCCCATTCTGCTCTATGGGCTCAGAAGGTTATATATGTGTCAGCTCTGCTCCCTCCCTCTTGTTTGTTGGCTGGTGAATTAAGAGAGAGGCACGGAGGTAACAGAGCAGAGTCATTGCTTTGTTTTCTGCTTGTGATCTGCTCTCTGCTGCTGGGGTTTGGGTGTGGAGTGGACTCAGGGCTCTGAGCTACAGTCTCTATGTTCTCACTGAACACTGGGGCTTAGCTTGGGTGCCTCCCCAGAGGACCCACATTTATATATCCTCAACCCCTCTTGCTTGTGATCTCCTCTCTGCCTCCCCAACCACGCAGAAGCCCCACCAACATTCAGAGCAAGCAAGTGTTCTCCCACCTGGGAGACCTTCTCAGCCTCCCCCCCACTCCCTCCTGGACCTGGCAAGGGTGGATAAGTTGTCCTTCCTGAAGATCAACCTTACCCTGCTGGGCCACCCCACTCTGGACCTGGTGGAGTAAGATCCAGGCCTACTGATGTCCCTCTGTGTGTCCCCCATTCCTCCTCCTCTGTGGGTGATCCAGCATGCAGCTTTTGGGTTGCACCCTTGGCACTTGGGTGGGAGGATGGCTGCCTCTGCTGGGTGGGGGTGGGTTGGCCCCACATCCAAACCAAACAACATCTGCTTCATGAGAAAACACCTACCTCATGAACCAACATCTACCTCCTAGCAGAACACCTACCTCATGGTACAACATCCACCTCCGCAAACATCTACCTCAACCAATATCTGCCCGTACAAGCAAGTCCCTATTTGACTACCCCTTTCCAAAGCATTTGTACAATTCACAATCACGACAGGTGATCTCTTATCTGTATAATGTGTTTTGCTAATGGTGAAGAATCAGAAATTTCACCTAGGGGTGGGCTGTGACCAGAGCATCTGTGTGTTTGGGCCTGAGGGGGCCTGGGAGCTTTGTGGGCACGCTTCCCTTACTTGTGGTGTCTGGCTGGGGTGCCCACTAAGCAGCCGTGGGGTTATTATTGGGATGCCTGGTCTGCCTTTCTGTCTGTCCTTCATAACCTGTCTTTTTAGACTTGAGATGTGGGGCACGTTTTCTGATTAACGCCCCAGCACAATACTTAGCAGATCTGACTTCCCCATAGCTGCGTAGAGCATTTATGCTGGCCCGATTTAATGTGCTCCCCTCTGCAGTTTTAGCAGGAAGATTTAAGAAAATCCCCTACTCTGTAAGGTTCTGTGATTGTGATTCAGAGGAGACTCAAACAATCGAACATGTATTCCTCTATTGTAGTTTGTATGATGACATTCGGGTAGCCTATTTAGAAGATATTCTTAAGAATGATGCCAAGCAATCCGATGACAGAAGGTTGTATCGTTTATTGGCTTCACAAAATATAGTGGTTATTGAAGCGGTTGCCATGTTCTGTAACTGCCTTATAATGAGGAAGCTGTGTGTCAAATCCATGAACTGAATGGCGACTGTATGATTATGATCTATGCCAATAAAGGTTTTGAACTTGAATTTGACTTGAGATGTGGCTGCCAACTTCACATGTGTTTCCATTTATCCTCGGAGTAGAAGAATTCACCCCGATGGATGGGTGTGCTCTGGACCCTGTTGTAGCATAGAATAATAACCTCACCCTTGGTGGGTGTGCTCTGCAGCACCTCACATAGAATAATACACCTCACCCTTCGTGGGTGTGCTCTGCAGCACCTGTGAGTCTCAGGATTAGCTAGTGGGTTTCTTGTCTGAGTACCTTTATACCCTCCCTGCTGCCATGGGGGTACTTTGGGGAGCCACTGCTGAAACTCTGGGGGTATCTGCCTTTCCATTTCTCTTTGAAATACTGGCTGTGTGTTTCACCCCTGGGAGGCTCTGAGTGTGTGCATGCATTGCGTTTGGGGTGTCAGGGTTGGACTTAGGGCTTCAAGCCACCACATCTACATATGTCTCAGGGCTTCGAGCCACCATGTCTACATATATTGTTGCATGCTTTGGTCTTCGGCTGTCAGGGTTGGACTCAGGACTTCGAGCCACCACATCTGCATATGTCATTGCACCATTTGGGGTTTGGGTGTCAGGGTTGGATTCAGGGCTTCGAGCCACCATGTCTACACACATCTCAGGGCTTCGAGCCACCATGGCTATATGCGTTGTTGCATGCTTTCGGGTTTGGGTCTCGGGTGGTCTCAGCAGGACGTTGAGCCACCACATCTACATATGTTTCAGGGCTTTGAGCCGCCACATCTACGTACGTCTCAGGGCTTCAAGCCACCATATGTATATACATTGCATGCTTCGGTCTTCGGCTGTCAGGGTTGGACTCAGGGCTTTGAGTGAAGTAACCTGGCAAATGGGTTCAGCTGCTCATGAACAGTCCATCAAAAAACTGGCTCCCTGTTTGCAACCAGTGAGCAGAACATGAGCTGAACTGGTGAATACTTGTGTTTCCCTAGTTTCAAGTCAGTGGTACTGCTCTGGTTTGTGGAATGAAATTTCATGTTGATGCTAACTGACATGCCCACTCATCTCCTTTTGTTCTCCTTTTGTTTTCTAAGCTACTCCTGACGTTCCAGATCCAGATCCAGATTACACCAATATCAATATCATCCGCCTAGCTGTAGGAGGTCTGATTCTTCTTCTCCTCACCTATATGATAATTGCGGACCATCTCTTCTGGAAGGAACAAAATAAGACAAATATTTCCTCACTCTACTCGTCATCAATTTACTATCCATATGAGAACTGAACCTGATTTCCGGGCACCTGGGGATCCCTAAGGTTCACAAGGAGCCACAGCTCAGTGGAAGACTACATGCTTTGCCACTGTAGAAGCTCCCAGGTTGAGTCTCCTTTTCAGGAACCTCTGCTTAAAAGACCTCAGTGGTAGCAGCAAGGACATTTGTATGAGTTCTCAGGGAGCCTCTCTGATCCGAGCAGGTAGTTCCAGTGTAAACAGGAGCCGCTTATTTTGAATCAGTATCCAAAGAACTTGGCAAACAATGCCGTGCATTGAGAAGAACTCTGGACTTGCATTTTTTTGGTAGCTGCAATGTAGAAAATGTCCATCCAAACTGAAGGGAGTGTCATTGTATGGCCTATCTGCAGCAAAGAACTCAGCAGTCCCACTGAACCAGCCCAAGTCCTTGTGAACCTCAAAAAGCAGGTCCATGGGTGGCAGCTCTCATTGTTTGTCTGGGGGTTTTTTGTTTTGTTTTTGCATGTGTGTGTGTGTGTGTGTCTGTCCATGCCTGGAAGTCATGGCAACCTCTGGCAACTCCTACTCGGGCATGGAGGATGCCCATAGAAGTGGCTTCATAGCCTGCCTCTGCCTCCCGACCCTGGTATTCTTTGGAGGTCTCCCATCCAAATATTTGCCAGGATCAGCCCTGCTTAGCTTCCAGAAAAGAGAAGCCAATGTTGGATCAGGCCAATGGCCCATCCAGTCTAACACTCTGTCACACAGTGGCCAAAAATACTGGGTGCCATCAGGAGGTCCACCAGTGGGGCCAGGACACTAGATGCCCTCCCACTGATGCCTGAGATCTGATGAGATCAGGCTTGCTTGGGCTATCCAGGTCAGGGCGTTTGTCTGGTTTTTCCTCCAAGCTCTGTTACTTGTAAAGTGGTTGTGATGTTGCTGATCTGGAATTTGTACCCCTACCTATTGATTTCTAGGACTCCTTCAAGCCGCCTTTCATAATTAGATGGGGGGGGTACCCATTATCTTCGGGTGAAAAAGGGAGGAGGGGTTCCCGGTGACAATCCAAAAAGCTGTACTAATGATCATGAGACATGCCTGGACTCAAGCCACATAGTAAGGAGAACTGGGTGAGGCTGAGCAAAACAATCTGGCTGATTCTCACCGTAACCCATTAAAGCGCCAGTAATTCATGACTGGAGCAACGATGAGTGTGTGTTGTTGCACTTGAGTGGCATGAATTTATTTTGATTCATGCCTATTTTAATGTTTATTGAAGAGGCCAGTTCATTTGTGGAGTGTTATTCTAAAGTGTTACTTTAAAATATTAAAGAGTGGCTTTTCCTTTTGCAAGTGGGTGCTGGCTTTTCTCTGTTCCGCTCTCAGCCATGGATTCATGTGCCACCAGCAGGATGCAGAAGTAGACTAGGTGGGGCGCAGGGTATTCATAACCATTACTAAGAATTTGTTCTCCCTGAATTCCCACGTCCACCTTGCAGGGGTGATGTGCCATCTTCGGCCACAGATTATTCATCTGTGACCTTTTGACATGCTAGGAGCGGTAACAGAATGCCTGTAAACATATAAATATCCTTCTTGGCAAAAGTGAGTTTTTTGTTTTGTGGGTTGTTTGATAATAATAATAATCTTTCAATTTATTAATCGCTCAATCCTTGCAGAGCCGCTGGCTCTGAGCGATTTACAGTTACACATTCACAAGGGACTAACAATGATTCATAGGGGTAAGGGAGGACAACACATATAAATCTTTTTAAATCGCACACGCTCGCAGCCAACGGGGATTTTGTTTCAGCTGTAGACTAGACATGGTCCAGACGGCATTTTTCCTTCGGCTTGGCTTGATGACGTCAGCTTTCTCTAGGACTGCTTCGAGTCACAACGCCGCACTGCCACCGCCTGGCCGGAACGGCCCATTACAGGCTTCTTGATGCCGAAGAGATCTTTGTAGGCTTCTGATCTTACAAGCTGGACATTCCGTTCGCTGGCTAACACCTCCCCCGCTGGGGGGTTTCGTGTGCCCACCCTCTCTAAGGAGTGGTACCCATTTTATCTACTCGCCGAAGCTTTCGAACTGCTGGGTGGACAGTGATAGAGTGATCGGTGGGATGTAGGACACCAAAGGTTGAGATCCCCTGCTCTCGGTTACTTGATATTTCCTTCAATCTCTCAACTAAACACCTGTACTGAGACTTTAGTGATGTGCATATCTATCTGAGCAGAACTAATTATTTCATTGATTTACTGCTTATAGGTAGGGCTGTTGATGTATTAAAAGTTTTAGTAAATCAATCTCATGTCTCTTTAAGATTTTCATGGGTATTAATGTTCATCTTCCCAACCGTATCTGAAACAGCTCCTACTCCTCATCCTGGGTCAACAACTCCCAGGGCCGTAGCCAGGGTTGTTGATTTCGGGGGGCATTTAAATGAGTCGGGGGGCACTGTGTCAGAAGCAACGAGAGAGTAAAATTTTTTAAAAGGGACAAGAGAGGGCTGGAGCCGAGAGCAGACGTGCCCTGTGGCGTGCCTTGCCCACAGCCAGCCAGAGGTACACTGCTGGCAGGCTGGGAAGGGCGAGAGCTCAGTGCCGCGCAGAGCTCAGTGCCGCGCAGCCACACGAAAAATTAAAAAAAATCAGCTGGATGAGAAGTTGGGGGTGGGGGCTTGGGCGGTAAGTCGGGGGGCCCAGCCCCGAGATGCCCCACTGTAGCTACAGGCCTGACAACTCCGCTGACTGAAAACACCTTCTTATTCTCTGTTCATTCCCCCACTGATTCCTGGCAGTACTTCTAAATTTGGTCACGAGGAGACATTGAATGATGAACCATCACATTCTGATGCCACTACACTTCAGATCTCTAGGCGGCCTCTACTCAAGAGGTTTTATGTAGGTATTAGATAGCCTAGGGCAGCAGGCAGGACTTTTGGAATCCCACAAAACACAGTCCGAGGAATAGAGGAGCTGCAGCCCCCGTGGCCAGCTTCTGGGGTCTTCCGTCCAGAAACCGCTAGAGCTGATGTAAAGCCGTGCTTCCTTGTACGGTGGCCCAGAATCATTCTGTGACTAATGCACAGATCGTAAGCAATCTGTGCCCATTAGATTAATTGTCTGTTCAAAGTCTTGGGTGTTGGAATAAAGGCGACTCAGCATGTCTGGACACCAGGGCGCACTGGATTTCTCTTTGTATTACAACCAGATTGTGTGTGTTAACTTCTTACTGAATAGGCTGCCTCTCTTTGTCCAAGCTGGGAGTTCCTCTGAGACCTTTTCTTACTGTCCGTTTGTGTTCCTGCCCTTCTCCGCGCAGTCTTGCAACAGCAAGATGTCTCTGTGGGTGTCTCCTGTAGGAGGCTTGGCTGGCGGGTGTAAACTTGTCTGACCAAATCACACTTGCATGCTAAGCAAGCGTGCTGCTTGTTTTAGGGGAAAGTATTCTCTAGATTACGCTTCTGTCTACTTTGTACTACAATGAACGTGAACCTACTTCAATAAAAATGGTATCTTTTTGTAATGTATTTGCTTCCTGCGTGTTTGGTATGAGTGATCCCCACCTTTTCCTAACTGTACAACTTTGCTATAGTGAGCAATAAAAATCCCCAATACAGGGGTCTTTGGATTTCCTTACAACTTACCCGTCAGCTACCAGGACATGGTATTCAAACACACTTCATCATTTTTATCTGGGTGCCCTGTTTGACTACAGTGACAATGGATCTTTCATTCGCTCCCCATAAGAATGATGGTCTCTCTCTTCTCAAGGCCTCATGTGCACCTCAGAATGTTACAGTCCCGCCCCCTTCTCTGCTGATATTATGGTTTTATATCCCAAGCTGGCTTTCTCAGCAACTCCACCCTTTCCAACTTGTTATGGTAAATATCCTCTGCTCTGAAAGTCCTAGAATATAAGCAGATGGGATGAGCATCACAGGTCTGTGTTAGTCCGCACATTGCAAATTTCAGGCTCATCCAATCTCAACTTGCCTTGGGGCTGTGCAGGCGAGGACAGGGGGATTTACCCTTTGAGCCATTGCTTAGTGGGACTAATTGAGCCATTGCTTAGTGCGACTAATTGAAACCTCCCTCCCCACAGGAAATAAATGCTTCCTTTAAAAAGACACGTGGTTCCTATTTAGAATGAGAATGTGGAGATTGATGGGTTAAGCCCCCCCTTTACTTGCAACAGTTAGGATTTCCTAAATAGAGATGCATAATTGTTGTCTGTCTTCATTTTCAGCATGAGAAACATCTTCGTAAGAGCAAAGAATGGGTTGTGCTAGATGCTAGAGGTATGCTCCCAAATTAATCTAATAAAAATAATTAAGTACTATCAAGTCGCAACCAACTTATGGCAACCCCTCATGGGGTTTTCGGGGCAAGAAATAAACAGAGGTGTAGCAATCCTGGACTTCTTTGATGGTCTTCCACCAAAATACTAACCAGGACTAGCCTGGGCCATTCAGGCTGCTATCAAATTCTTCTAGGTTCCCTGAATTTTTCCTGTGCAGTTTTGTCATATAACTGCAAATCGGTAAAGGTAAAGGTTTCCCTTGCTCGAAAGCCAGTTGAATTCAACTCTAGGGATGCGGTGCTCATCTCCGTTTCCAAGCCAAAGAGCCAGCGCTGTCCAAAGACATTTCGTGGTCATGTGGCCGGCATGACTAGACGCCGAGGCACATGGCGTGCTGTTACCTTCCCATCAAAGCAATGCCTATTTATCTACTTGCAATTTCTTGCTTTCGAACTGCTAGGCAAATTACAGGTATTTAAATTGTGCAAAAGTTTCTTGAAGTCCGATATGACACAATTCTCATTTAACGACTGGATTGCCATTCTTTGAGCTAGATCACACATGAAACTGCCTTACCCAGAATCAGACATTTGGTCCATCAAAGTCAGTATTGTCTGCTCAGACTGGCAGGGGCTCTCCAGGGTCTCAGGCAGAGAGCAGCACCCTCCCAGGCCTTTAGACCTCCCTTTTGGCCGAATAATAGGCGTGAGGACCAGGCAGAGTGAACAATGAAAATAGTTTATTTTATAGGAGGTCAAACAAACAAGGTGCAGAATAATAACAGTAAGTGGGTGAAAAGAAACCAAATGCCCTAATGTGTCTAAATATATACTGTCCCTAGCTCACTATCTAGTGGCCTTAGACTACTCACCCTTCCCTCAGGATGAGGGTTTCTTCCCCACAACAACCTCAGTCCCTTCTCGCTCTGTTCCCTGGGAAGAAGAACAGTTTCCCTCTTGTACCGGTTCCTATATTCCCCAGCCCTCTTCTTCCCTATTGGTCAAAATCAGCGCCAAAACTTCCCAAGGCCTTCTGGGGTTTGTAGGCCCAGCCTCCCTTACTGCTAGCCAAGCTCCCTGGGCCTAGTAGGCCTCTGGTGGCAGAGCCCAAATCATGACACTGGGGTTGCCATAAGTCAGTTGCAACCTGATGGCAAAATATCATCCTATCATTCCTATTCTTACGAAGATGAATCTTCCCTCGCAACCTTGGGTGCTTTCAGTATTGCTATCTGATTCAAATGCCGATGGACTGATAACAGCTAACGTGGCGCGGTTCCTGGCTAAGGTTGCCGCTCTCAAGAAACACTGAAAGCTTTATCATCTTTGCAAACACCTACACCGATTTTTAATCTTCGGAGGATTTTAGTTAGTTGGCTCCGCCCCAAGTGTAGTTAGGTCTTTTTTATTCTCTGTGTTATGCCTGGGTTTTATAGGTTTACTGATTGTGACTATGTACTTGTCATATTTTATGTCAGTTTTATGTACCTATTTTACCCCTTTTGCATTCTCTTTTGGTCAAGACTTCGGTCATATAGACCCGTAATAAATTGAAATTGAAAATTGAAAATATCATCCAGTTGAGCTCTTGAGCATTCGAGGAAAGAAAACCTCTTGGAGAAAACCAGGGGGGAAAAAGAGCCACAATCCTTTCACTCTGGCATTCTTTCAGAGACTGAAAAAGAGCTTCGTTCTCTATGGCCTGTCAGCCACATGAGGGCGCCAGAGAACAAGGAACTGAACATTCAGCGGCTATGCTAAGCGGGCACACTTTTCCACATTCCACTTGTAATGAGTAGATGGTAGGGTTGCCAGCCTCCAGGTGGGGCCTGGAGAGCTCCCACTTTTACAACTATCTCCAGCTGACAGAGATCAGCTCCCCTGGAGAAAATGGCTGCTTTGAAGGATGGACTCCATGGCCTTGTACCATGCTGAGGCCCCTCCCTTCCCCAACCCCCACCTTCTCCTGGATCCACCCCCAAAGTTATCATGCCATAGAGTCCATCTTCCAAAGCAGCCGTAAAAAGTTCATGTGTGTGTCTTAACTGCCATCAATTCACTTCTGGCTTATGGGACCCTATGAATTAATGACCTAAAAAACACCGTATCATTAGCAGGTAAAGGTAAAGGTTCCCTTGCTCGAAAGCCAGTCGTGTCCGACTCTAGGGTTGCAGTGCTCATTTCCGTTTCAAAGCCGAAGAGCCAGCGCTGTCCGAAGACGTCTCCGTGGTCATGTGGCCGGCATGACTAAACACCAAGGTGCACGGAACGCCTTCCCACTGCAGTGGTACCTATTTATCTACTTGCAATTCCTTGCTTTCGAACTGCTAGGTGGGCAGGAGCTGGAACTAGAGACGGGAGCTCACTCCGTTGTGCGGCACACTTGGGTCTCGAACTGCTGAACTACTGACCTTCCACAGCCTGCAGTTCAGCGTCTTAACCACTCGAGCCACCGCAGCATACATTAGCAGGTATGCTCAGGTAAACTGAGGGCCCTTGTGGCTTCCTTGACTGAGTCACGCCATCTCATGTTTGGTCTTCCCCTTTTCCTGCCACCTTCAATTTTTCCCGGCATCATCGTCGTTTCCAGAGACTCTCGTCTTCTCATAGCAGGACCAAAGTACGAGAGCCTCAGTTTAGTCATTTTAGCTTCTAAGGAGACTTCAGGCTTGATTTGACCTCAAACCCACTGACTTGTCTTGTTAGTGGTCCACAGTATCCTCCATAAAGCTCTCCTACAACACCACATTTCAAAAGAATCAGCTTTCTTCATGTTGGGTTTTCTTCTTTGTCCAGCTTTCAGACATTAAGAAAAAAGCTCTGACAAACGACTTGGAGCATCTCTACTATTGTCCACCTCTACCATTGTCCAGCATCTCTACCACGGTCCAAGACTTTCTTGTTCCTTGGCTCCGTCATCAACCAAAAGGGAGCCTGCACCCAAGGAATCTGAAGGAGATGGAGACTGGGAAGGGCAGCCACGAAGGAGCTAGAGAAGATCCAAGGGAGCGGTGGCGCAGGGGATTTTTCCCTGCTTAACAATAACATCTGAACTGCCATGCTTTGGCAAGTTCTAGCCCCGTGCTGGTGTGAGCAACCTTGTCCTAGCTCATCGTCTACCCAGAGATTCGAAAGCTTCGGCGAGTAGATAAATTGGGGACTACCCGTAAGGGGGTGGGCACACCCCTACCTTTGGGAAGGTATTAGCTGCCGAGGCAACTTCTGAGGTGCGGCAACCGGAAAGACGAAAGAACTGTGTCGGCTTCCCTGCAGTGGAGCGAGTTGGCCATGTTAGTCCAACTGTCTCAAGAGTAACTGTAAATCGCTCTGTGCCCGCAGGTATGTGGGAAAGAGCGATCAATAAATTGAAATTTATTATTATTATTATTATTATTATTATTATTAAGCGTAGCAATGTGTCGCTAGCAACCAAGAGCAAGTTCATTCATGCCAAGGTATTCCCTGTTACTATGGCTGGGTGTGAAAACTGGACAATAAAGAAAGTTGATTGATTTGAAACGTGGCCCTGGAGGAGAGTTTTACGCACATGATGGACCGCCAAAAAGACAAATAAGTGGGCTGTAGACAAAATCGAGCCTGTACTCCACCTCGAAGCTAAAATGACTACACTGAAGTGATCATATTTTGGCCACATTATGAGAGTCACTGGAAAAGACAACAATGGCAGGGAAAGCAGAAGGCAGAAGGAAAAGAGGAAGACCCAGCAAAAAACTGATTGACTCAATCATAGAAGCAACTTCACACACACACACACACTTATTGTATTTTGTTTCCAGTTATTGACTGAGGAGCTGTCATGATTTCCTGGGCTGATTATTTTGGGCGGTGTCTCTCCTCACCTTCCAACAGCAAGACCTTTCCTGCTCCCTTGTTCAGTTTTTATCCTGGTTTTGGAGTTGTTATCCACTATGAGAGTCCTTTCAAAGTGTTACTGGATTTCTATCTAGAGAAAGAAACCCAGAACGTCTCCATCGCCGCAAAAGTGGGCATTGAAGAGGCCGGTTTTCTTATCACTGGTTTAAACAGAGAACATGGAGGGAATTACAGCACGATTTGAAGAACCGGTCCTGGTCAAAGCATAGTAAACCCGTGGAGCTGCTCTTAATAGGTCAAAGGGCCAGATCAAAATCCGGCTGAACATCTCAAAGTAGCATCCAGGAGGGTATGCCTTGCCAGTTGGAAAATCTGCCGAGAATCCGATGAAAAGTGTCCTCCTTTTAAATATTTCTGAACTGCCAAATTTCTCCTTTGCACCAACAAAACATCCAGAATCCTGGTGTAGCAAGAAACAGGATAGGATAGAAACGTCAAATGCTGCAATAGTTTGGATGGAGAGAACCTACCCCATTCATGTGGGATTAACCAAAAAGAGAGTGTAGAGCTCTGTCTGATGAAGACTGTCCATTTCAGGGCCTGGGAGATGGGGAAACAATAAAGGAGTTCAACACAGTGGGCAAAATAGTCCTTACCTGTTTAATGCTGGTCTTGAATTAGGCATGCTGAGAACTTTGTGGCAAACATGCCCACCAGGTGCTCTTGATTACCTGTGAGCCAAATGCTGAAATCAAACTTGCCACTTTTACTATGTCTCTTTTAAAACTGGAGGTGTCGGTGGCAGATGAATGGTGGGGTGGTGGTGGTGGCTGCTGTGAGAAAGCTCAATTGTGTGGCAAAACAGTGGAACGGAGATTCATTCTTATGCATCTGAACAGTTCGCCAAAGACTGGCTCCCTGCTTGCAAGCAGTGAGCAGAACATAAGGCGAACGGCTGGATTTTCCAGTATGATCCTGACAGAAGACTGGGATGAGCCTTGACCAGCAACAGCACAATCATCTTTTAAGAGAAGGAAAATGATGGAGGGAGGGGGGGAAAGACATACACAGGAGGAAAAGTAGGTGGTGATAGGCTAGGACAGGGGTCCCCCGCTTTTTTGCAGCCTATGGGCACCTTTGGCATTCAGACACAGGTTGGCAACCACAAAATGGCCCCTGTGGGAAGTGGAGCCAACCCGACACAGCAGAAGCCCGAGGACAGGGGACAAGATGAGTAAATGGTAAAAAATACACTGCGAAAGAGGAATCAGAGAGGGAATAAAACCAACATTGTTGTAGCAGCTGTCACTGAAATGTTACTTTAGTCGGTACAGCCAAACAGCTCTCGAACAGCCAATCAGAAGCTTTACTGGTCAGGAGCCCACCTGGTCCCACCCACTTTCTGAAAGCACCTGGAGGGTGCCAAGAAAGATGCTGGTGGGTGCGATGGCAACCTGGGCACCATGTTGGGGAGTTCTGGGCAAGGGTTAAAGGTAGATACAGCAGAGATAGGGAAACTATGGAAGTAACTACTGCACAAGGTTCAGCCCTTTCAAGGATTCGTTTTTAGGCGCATTTCACAACATAAAGCAATGGGAGAAAGTACTGTTACATTTCCCACAGTGCAACCACAGGCAACATAGAGTTAGCAAAAGAATTCGGAATCTGTTCTAAAGGCTCTTTCACTTGGACCAGGGAGGGGAACCGGGACTGCAAACTCCACATTCCTGGAGATTTGGGGATGGAGTCTGGGGAGCGGAGGGAGCTCAACCGGCATGGCATTCCATAAAGACCACCCTCCGAAGCTGCCAGTTCCTCTGATGTTTGGAGACCAGGTGTAATTCCAGGCGATCTCCGGCACCCTGCCGAGGCCAGCAATGCTAGTACTCACCATCCTTCCATGTGCACACCAGGCTGTTTGTTTCCGATTGGTTAGGGCAGTATCCACTGTAGATGTCAGCATGGGGTGTGGCTGGAGCTGGCCTGTAGCGACGGTGGGACAATTGGGGGCTCCGCCCCTCCCTTAATGGGCCAGACCCCTCCCTTGAAGGCTCCCCTGGAAAAAAATGCCCCACAAGCCACAAAATCCTGGGTATGGGCCTGGGCTGGAGGTGTGTCACCTACTAAACAATCTTCTTTCTGCTCACACATTCTGATCTGCCCAAGCTCAGTATCTCTGTGAGACCCAGCCTGGCCGTCATCCCGGGAAGCAACATCGCCATTCTGTGCTGGGGCAAAGGTCTGATCAAGAAATCCTTTCTTTTTAATACTGTAACACCACAGATGCCACGAGTAGCTGATGGGAGACAGGGGCTTATTCCCCACTAGAAAACGTGACCTCTGGGTGGTCCTACCAGTGCAGCTACCAATCGTGACCTTTCGTGTCAAAGGTCAGTGACTGTGCGGAACTGCTCCTCTCAGGTGGGTGTCCAAATTCAGCATCCCCCTGTGTTATGTACGTGGACCACCACCAGGGGTCCGCGGCACATGCAGGAGCTTGGCTCCTGGAACAAAGGAAACTTTGGATCCTGGCTTCCCCCAGCTCCAACCAATAGCCACTTGGCGGGACATTCAAACCCTCCAATGGGAATAGGGGGTGCTGGGTGGATATGTATATAGTTGGCCCTGTCGGGCCGTTACAGTTAGTCTTGTGTTAAGTACAATAAACGTGTGCAACCGCATGTTGTCGTCCGAGTCCTCCATGCGGCGAACCCAGTACTTTTCACTCCAGTGTCTGACTTCAGAGCCAGGGCCTTTGAGACTCTGATCTTAGGTTTGCAGGATACCCAAGAAGGGGGGAGGATCAGGGAGGGGGCTGGGGAAGAAGAGGAGATTGGAGTTATACCCCGCCATTCACTACCTGAAGGAGTCCCAGGGTGGCTTACAATCTCCTTATCCTTCCCCCTTCCCACAACAGACACCGTGAGGTATGTAGGGCTGAGAGATCTCTCTCGAGAACTGCTCCTGAGAGAACAGCTCTGAAAGAACTTTGTGACTGACCCAAGGCCATACCAGCACCTGCATGAGGAGGCGTGGGGAATCAAATCCGGTTCTCCCAGATTAGTCTGTGCTCCTCACTGCTACACCAATCTGGCTCTCACTACACCAAACAAGAGCGGGGGGGGGGGGGGTCTGGAGGCAAATGAACAGGGTGCTTAGGGTCCTTTTTTCTGCAAACGTGCAGAGCATTTTTGTTTCTGTCCCTGCATTCCTATTTTTCTGGGCTAACAAACATGAGGCTGCCGCTGCTGTTTTCATTTATAGTGTGGCCATATTATGGGGTCTCTCAACACAAATTCCAAAACTATTTGAATGGTCTCCCATCTTGCATTCTTCTATTCCCCATCTTCTTAAGTGCAAAGAGGGTCTGGGGATATCACACTGGAAGGTTCAGAATCATCTGAAGAAGAAAGGGAGTTCTGGATGGATGAAATGGGGACTCCATTCTTAGGGGCAGTGTACCTCTGAATACCAGTTGGTAGGCATAGATGCTAGGGATTGGACAACTGTGGCTCTTTCAATAGTTTCCTTGAGGAATCCTGTTAGCCCCTGTGGAAATAAAGTGCTTTGGTAGGTGACACAAAAACACAGTTCTTATTATATTTATGTAAACTTAAAGATGAATCCATGGTAGATTATCTGAGCTTGCTTCCATAATTGATCTCAAAACATTAGTCTACCATTCAAGGAGGCTTGAGGCAGGGTATAATGCCAGTATCCACATCCCCCCCCCCCAGGGAAACTGATCTCTTTTGTTGCACACACAGTTTATGAAACACTGTTATGCACTTTGTACTCTGCCACTGACTAACAGGTTAACTTAGTAGGGACACTTAGCACTTCCATTTTTTATATATATATATATATACACACACACACACACACACACACTTATACCCAGAATCAAACACTTCCATGTGCATTTCTTCAGGTACACTTTCTTCAGATACACTGAAGAAATGTGCATGCACACAAAAGCTTATACCCAGAAATAAACTTTGTTGGTCTTAAAGGTGTCACTGGACTCAAACTTTGTTCTATTGCTTCAGATCACAACTGAATCTATCCTCAGAATAGCGTAGAACATGGATGTAAAACATGAGGGCCGGGGGCCAGAACCAGCCTGTCCAGGGCTCTTATGCGGTCCGTGAGCAACTGGTGCAAGGGAGGGAGTCTCAGAGCGGCTTACAAACTCCTTTCCCTCCCCACAAGAGACACCCTGTGAGGTAGGCGGGGTTGAGAGAGCTCTTTCCAGGACTGTCCTTGAGAGAACAGATCTAACAGAACTATGGCTTGCCCAAGGTCATCTAGCAGCTGCAAGTGGAGGAGTGGGGAATCAAACCCGGTTCTCCGAGATTAGAGCACGTGCACTTAACCACTATACCAAACTGGAACAGACAAGTGCTTGGGAAGGGGAGTGGGTGGTCAATCCAGTTGTGGCTTCAGCACAGTGGAACAGCCTCGTCTGCAGCAGTCACGCAGTGTGGGAGCATCTGCCCAGTGCTGCGTTGCTGGCTTTCCAGTCCGCCCATGTGGGTTTTCCTCTGCACTCCCTCCCAGCCCATAAGGCCTTGCAGTGAGGGTACACCAACTCCGAGCTTACCAGCTGCTGTCCTTTATACAGTTTATATCTCTGGCACCTGGCATGGCTTCCGGTTTGGACTCCACGAATGGCGGCGCATCTTCAGGACGCTCCTGAAGTTGTTTTGCCCACACGCGGCCAAGGGGGGGGAATCCGCACAAGCGGAGACCCCAAGGAGCCCCAGGGAAGGGGCTCCGATCTGGGGCGTGAAGGGGATGTGCCTCTTTCCCGATCGGATGGTCGGAAATTGAGGCTCGCCCGATGCGGAACGGGCCTCTGGGGCGGGGGTTTTCCTGCCCCCCGGGGGGACTTGGCAAGCCTACTGCAAACTCCACATTCCTGGAGATTTGGGGGTGGAGTCTGGGGAGGGTGGAGTCTGGGGAGCGGAGGGAGCTCAACCGGCATGGCACTCCATAAAGCCCACCCTCCGAAGCTGCCGGTTCCTCTGCCGTTTGGAGACCAGGTGTAATTCCAGGCGATCTCCGGCACCCTGCCAAGGCCAGCAATTCTAGTACTCACCATCCTTCGATGTGCACACGAGGCTGTTTGTTTCTGATGGGTTAGGGCAGTATCCACTGTAGAGGTCAGCATGAGGTGTGGCTGGAGCTGGCCTGTAGCGACGGTGGGGCTATTGGGGTCTCCGCCCCTCCCTTAATGGCCCAGCCCCCTCCCTTGAAGGCTTCCCTGGAAAAAAATGCCCCACAAGCCACAAAATCCTGGTTATGGGCCTGGGCTGGAGGTGTGTCACCTGCTAAACAATCTTCTTTCTGCTCAGACATCCTGATCTGCCCAAGCCCAGTATCTCTGTGAGCCCCAGCCTGGCCGTAATCCCGGGAAGCAACATCGCCATTCAGTGCTGGGGCAAAGGTCTGATCAAGAAATCCTTTCTTTTTAATACTGTGATAGCACAGATGCCACGAGTAGCTGATGGGAGACAGGGGCTTATTCCCCACTAAGAACGTGAGCTCTGGGTGGTCCTACCAGTGCAGCTACCAATCATGACCTTTCATGTCAAAGGTCAGTGACTGTGTGGAACTGCTCCTCTCAGGTGGGTGTCCAAATTCAGCATCCCCCAGTGTCTGACTTCAGAGCTAGGGCCTTCGAGATTCTGATCTTAGGTTTGCAGGATACCTAAGAAGGGGGGAGGATCAGGGAGGGGGCTGGGGATGTAAAACATGAGGGCCGGGGGCCAGAACCAGCCTGTCCAGGGCTCTTATGCGGCCCGTGAGCAACTGGTGCAAGGGAGGACGTCTCAGAGCGGCTTACAAACTCCTTTCCCTTCCCCTCCCCACAAGAGACACCCTGTGAGGTAGGCGGGGTTGAGAGAGCTCTTTCCAGGACTGTCCTTGAGAGAACAGCTCTAACAGAACTATGGCTTGCCCAAGGTCATCCAGCAGCTGCAAGTGGAGGCGTGGGGAATCAAACCCGGTTCTCCTAGATTAGAGCCCGTGCACTTAACCACTATACCAAACTGGAACACACAAGTGCTTGGGAAGGGGAGTGGGTGGAGTCACTTCAGTTGTGACTTCAGCACAGTGGAACAGCCTCGTCTGCAGCAGTCGAGCAGTGTGGGAGCATTGGCCCAGTGCTGCGCTGCTGGCTTTCTAGTCCGCCCATGTGGGTTTTTCCAACCTTTTCTTCATCCCACCATATACCCCCCTCTTTCTGATACAAAAAAAGCATAAACTCTCTTCTTTTTAGAAGAGTCAATTAAAAAAAAATATATATCTCTGGCACCTGGCATTACGTTTTATGGCACACATGGCCCAGTCCAACAAAGTTTTATCAACTTGCCAGCAAGCAAAATGACATTTGTTAGAACTGGATACCACACAAACACACATTTTATTTTGCTGTGATGAAGATGAAGCTGGTTTCTGCACCAGTTCTGAATTCTGACCTTTTCCGATAGGTGCCACAGAATTGCCACTGGGGAAGAGGTACCATAGACTCTTCTGTGTGTCCCTGTCTCCCTGAATAGGATCAATGAAATGGAAAAACCTTCAGCACCTTCATAGAGTGGAATTTCTTTTCTGTTCCTGTCTCAGACTCCTGTACCCTCTATGAGATCCAGTTTGGGGAAAGTGCTTATGTTTATGTAAATATTCTTCATATTTCAGGTCGGAGGAAAAACGGAGAGAGAGAGAAAAATATACTAAGCTGGGTCTCCAAAGTTTCCAAGCCGGGGGGGTGGGGTTTGGGGAGCAGAGGGACCTCAGCAGGGTATGATATCCTAGAGACAGCCCTCCAAAACAGCCATTCTCTCCAGGGGAGCTAATCTCTGCCACCTGGAGCGCAACTGAATTAGCGGGAGATCTCCAGGTACCGCCTGAAGTTTGGCAACCCTACAGCCTAGGCTTGACTTTTGTTACGTGAACGACACCCTGTTTAAGCACCTTGTTAAACCTTAATAAGCACCAGTCCTGATCACAAGTGATCTGTCCTCTTCTTATTTATTTATTTATCAACTTTATACCCCGCCCTCCCCGCATGCAGGCTCAATTTATTCAATTGATAAATAAACTGAATGCCAAGGCGTGGAAGAATCCTTCTACCTCTGCAAATACATGAAGAAATAGATGTGTTGAGGTAGTCCAGTTTATTAGAATCTAGCTTTAATCACTCATATCATCTTAACATGTATTATTTTAATGTTGGCATCTGAGAAGAATTGCCCCATTCTATGTTTGTTTGTCCTTAATGTTTGTATGTTTTTGAATTTTTTTTAAAATAAAATTCTATCCCTCCATGGGATAGTTTAAAAAAAAAATCCTTCTACCTCCCCCGGGCGTCGTTCTATCCCTCCCAGGCTCTTCCCTCCATCCTCAGGCCACTTACCTGCCCCTGGCGCCAAGAAGCGAGCCAGCAGGCAACCTTTGTGCTACTCCCTCACCTTGGCGTGAGCCTCGTCGTCTCCTTCTTCATCCGCCCGCTGTCTTCCTTCCTCTGATGCCCCACGAAGGGAGAGCTCTCTTTCCTAGCAGAGCGTTTCAGAGGGTGGTTGTAGCAGCCGGCACAGGAGCCCCTTGGAGACTAAGAAGCGTTGCAGGGTATGAGGTTCCCTCCCAAAGGCAAAGCTCATTTGGTGAGACGGGAGTAGGAGCAGGGTCAACAAGAACAAAGTTCGAATCCAGCGGCACCTTCAAGACCAACAAAGTTTAATTCTCGGTAGAAGCTTTCGCGTGCGCGCGCACTTCTTCAGATACAGCTAATCCCCGAGTCATTTTATTCCCGTCAGAAGGTGGGAGGGGTTGTTGCAAAGAATGGCTGGAAAGGATGCAAAGATGCATCCTTCTGCCCTTGATTAGAGCAGTGGGGGAATGCTCGGGGGCAGCGTTAGGGCCCGGGGGGGGGTGCTGATTTTCTGCGCCCGAGCATTTGCCCCTCTGCTCTAATCAAGCTGGTTACAGTGTGCAATGCACCTTTGCAAGCTTTCTTTATAACTACTCCCTCCCACTTTCTGATTGGGATTGAAAAGGCTCAGATCTACATTCCTACCCCTACAGGGAGCTTTGACTCGGAAAAGCATCTCTGAGGTGCTGCTGGATTCAAATCAAGGGCACCTTGTGCTTGATTGAAGGGGAGGGGCAGAGCCTGCTTTCTTGCTGGGGAAGGGAGTTTCATTTGCTCTAGGGTCTTTGCAATCCATAAAGGCCGCCGTGCGGCAGTAGGACCTTTGCATAAAAACGAATAAAGCTTGAGTCACAGTTGGCTGTTTGCAGTGTTACAGGGACACCCCGTGCAAGAGTTCCCATTTGTTGCAACGAATCTGCACGCCTGGAGCTTTCCTGACTTGTCCCTTTTAAAAGGGCCTCTATACAGGGTTTAAAAAAAAAAAAAAAAAGCTCGGAGGAACGAAAAGCGCACGCGTGTATTCCTGAACTCCTAAATCCTTCTCCTTCCACCCCTTTCACGGGAAATGCCACACGCATGCGTATTTCCGGTCAAGAAGGACGGCGGCAGGGAAAAAGAACCTATTTCGCACGGCGGGGCGGGGCGTCAGGGCGCGTGCGCAGTGCGTGTGATGGAAATAGCGCTCCGGAGCGTGAATTTTCTGGCGCGGCCGGAAGTGTCCGGAGAGATTTGAGTGGAGCGTCCGATTCGCCTCCCCTCACCCGCTGCGGGCGCTATGGAGCCGGGAGCCTGAGGGCGAAACTGACGCCTTTCCCCCAGACATGTTAGCGGCTCCCCTCGGTGCAGGTGAGTGCTCCGAACCGCTTCCGTCGCCTCACCCCCTCCCCACCGTGGCCCACAGGCGCGCTCTCCTTAGGCGGGCCCGCCGGCCCCCTCCGCCGCTCGCTTCTGCGTTCCGTCCTGGTGGCGTCGCCTTCCGGGCCTGGAGGCCTTGACTTCAAGAGAGCAGCTCCCTTTCGCGTATGTCGGGTGCAGCAAGCCACGGCGGGGGGGGGGGGGGGGGGGGGAGTGGCCCCGGGGGGGGGGTTCGCGGCCGCCCGCTTCAGCACAGCATCACCAGTCACAAGACTGGGAAAAAAAGTAGTGAGTTAGCTACTGCAATTTTTTTTTCCAATAAGTGTTTTTTATTTTGAACAATATATACAACAGTACATTCATAACATATATTGACGCTATGCAATAATCAACTTTCTCAACCCTTAAGAGCCCTTTTAAAAATATAACAGATCTTTGTAATAAGAGTTGTTTGGAATCACTTCTTCTGCTAGATAGTTCACCACTGGGAACCAAGTTGCTTGACAATTTTACCATATATAAAGTGCTCCCAAAGTTTGTTTTGCCAACATTAGAGAGTCCTGTTTTTAATCGGGCTGATTCAAGTTCTGCTGATGCTGCCTCATGGTTTGTCTGAGGACGCAGCCCCGTCTGCACTTTTATGTGGCAAACCCCATTCAGTTTTCTTGCAGATACATGTGCACATGTTTCAGGTGCAAGATGTGAGTTAGGAAGTTCCCTAGGTGTCCTTTCTGTGCATGCATGCTTGTTCTCTGGGAGCCCCTCCTCCTTACCGGCATAGGATAGAAATGCTGACTTTACTGTGCGGGATTGTTGTAAGAGGCATGCTGGATAGTGCAAGTGTAGTTCTTCAAATGCCTGAAAGTGATATATAAATGCTAAGAAGCATTACCTCGGAAAGGTAGTCATTTCCACAAACTCATTAATATCTTAAGGGCATCTGTAGCTTGTGTATATTTACTGTCCTTCCCTGCCACCAATGGCCTAACCTGAAATCTTGACTACTTCAGGAATAAGATCTTAACTGATTGTCAGGTTTGATGTCATTAGTGTCTAGTATGGGGAAGCCCATAGTTCTAAAAAAAACCCCTGCATCATCTACCTGTGAAGAGCCTGGTGTTGTGACAGGCAAGGGAGGAGATGAGGAACAGGCAAGGGTTGTACTGGCTAAATTCATTGGGAGGAAGCTGAACCCTGTGACTTAGTGCCAGCACCTGAGTCCCTTGAGTGGAGATCTGGCCCTGTGTGCTGATCAAAATAGTTTCTGTTGTTGTGCAGTATGTGTGCCAGAGGTGCCACCAGAGAGGATAGAATCTTGTTGATACTGAAAGAAGCTGTGACCTGGCCACTCCTGGGGGAAAAGAAACAATTTTGGGTAGGGGCAAGGTGGCCAACTCTATGTTAGTTTCCAATTTCCCCCCTTTTTTAGAGTAGCTTTATTGAACATATGGTAGCAGAGAAGCTTAGATGTCTCCGGATGAAGACTCTTTCTTCAATTCTTTTCAGTCTAGATCCCCCCCCCCCAAATTTGGAAATTTTAACAGCATTAGGAGCCTTGATGACAGATCACCTTGCAATTGCTGGTAGGAATATTTCTCCGTTGAGCTTGTTTGACCTCTCAGGAGTTTTGATACTGTGAATCCTACCATTCTTGTAAAATGACTGGAATAACTGGTAGGGCTATCTTGACTAGTGTTCCAATGCGTAAGGTGATGTTTGGTGATGCTAGTGCAGCTTCTGTCCCCGTGCATTGGCTTGCATCATGCCACAGGATCCCATTATTTATCAATTCTGTTTAACATCTATGAAACCACTGAGAGATCATCTGAAGCTTTTGGGGATTGGGTGTTAACCTATATACTGATGACACTCATCTTTGTGCTTCATTGAGTGCTTAGGAATAGTTGCCTTCTTTCTTAGTGTCTAGAAGCTGTGACCAAATGAATAAGGTTCAACATGTTGAAGCTGAACCCAGACAAGATGGAAGAAGTGCTGAAGGGGAATTCCATTGCTCTGGAGGACAGTGAAACATTAAGCAGCATTTTCCTATCTGAGCACATCTGAAAGGTCTACGGTCCTGCCCTGTCTTGGATAGAACACCAGTTCTGTTATCCAGAGTCTCCTTTTAGCTGTTTCTTTTGCTTCAAAATGTCACAGTCCCTTTTCACAGAGGAAGGCTCCTGCCATGCATGTTCATGGTTTTGGAGTCTTTAGGCTTTTGATTATTACAGTAGTCATCATGGAGGGGGGTTGCCTCTCAAGACTGTTGGAAAGCTTTATTAGGTGCAGAGTGCAGTTGGTTTTCTACTGACAGATACAAGGAAGCAAGAACATATTCAGCTAAATCTGTCTTTATGTGAGCCTCAGTGTTGTTTTCAAGTCATAGGTCATGCCATTCTATGAGTCCCCTTACAATGTGAAGCAGGGGCTTTACTGTACTTGACCTCAGTGCTATAGATAATCTTTTCTGAGGACATATGGTGGTGCTTCTCCAGAAGTCAATGAGGAAGAAGTACAATGCCCACTTCCTTCAGAAGGAATTTGCTGATAAGGGTCTAGTTTTTCTATTTTTGCTGTGTTTTGTATTCACCTATGCTTGTATTTATCTGAGCCACTTAGCTGTGGAAATGTAATATATAAATATATTTGCTGCTTGCTGCATCCAAGAGATTAATCTTAAATGTACAAGAACCTTGTCTCATTTTGCCTCTGTAAATGAGGGTTAAAACTGTTTTAAGGAACTCTCATTCAGGGCAGTGACTTTTTGATGGGTAAGTTTGTGTGAAGTACTAATTAATATTCATAGTAATTAATACATTATAAACTTTCCATACTTGGTTGGCAAACCTGCACTAAAGATGAGCGTTATTGGTATGCTTGTTTTGCATGAAAATTGTGACAAAAGGAAATCAAGCCAAGAAACATTTGCTTTCAAATCCCTAGAGAAGCAGATTTCAGCATGAATATCTCAAGATTTCAAGATGTCCAATAGCTTGTTTTTATCTTGTACATTGTTTTAATTTTAAGCGTCCCAGAGTAGGACTCTGAAGAGGTGGCATAGAAATATGCCAAATAAATCAGATCTGTTGAGTTAATAAAGTTTAATAAGTAAGCTGCAGTCGATAGGAGTTCCTGATCTTCCATTAGCCTGGTTGGAAATATTAACTTTGCCATCTGTTTTCCTTTGAGAACTCTTCTGCAATAAAATAACAAGCAGTCCTGTGACACCTTAAAGAACAGCACATTGATTGTGGCATAAACTTCCATGAGTCCAGAGACCACTTCATCACATACATATATTCATTTTGTAGGTAGATATACACAATGGAACAAATGGAAGATGATGGTGGGAAAACAGGTTTTTAAGATACATATCTAGTCTAAAGACTAATTCAGCCAGTTGGTATGGGTGGGCTCTGCCAGCCTTTTCTGAATTGGCAAAGATAAATGGGTGCACATAAACAGGTAAGGAGGGACAGTTACATTCTGTAGTGAACGAACGCCTTCCAGTTGCCCAAGTTTTGTAAATGTTAGTAGTCCTCTAGGGAGAAATCTTTCTTGCATATACGGGACTGGTGGGAAAAACAAATTGGCTGCTTACATGTGTGGGTTCTGTTAAATAGGAGCTCCAATGAAATTTGAACCTCTTTCTCTTTGGCCAGAGTAATTCATGATAACTCACTTTAAGCCAACTGTTTTTCATGCCCCTAGCCTAGCCTTTTTTATGACTTGTTTTAATACTGATACTTTTATGGTGGTTGTACTTAAGATTTTACAAGAATCTCATGAGGAGTTGAAGTGGAAAGGAAATCTCATCTGACTCCCTGCTGGCCCCACTTTCTGTCCTCTTTCTTACTGCCCTACCCTCCTGTTGCTCCCCCCCCCCCCCCCCCCCACCACCCGACTTGTTTTAATACTGATACTTTTATGGTGGTTGTACTTAAGATTTTACAAGAATCTCATGAGGAGTTGAAGTGGAAAGGAAATCTTATCTGACTCCCTGCTGGCCCCACTTTCTGTCCTCTTTCTTACTGCCCTACCCTCCTGCTGCTCCCCCCCCCAATCCTCTTGCTACCTTCAATATGTGCACACCTGTTCTGTTTTTTTGGGGGGAGGGAGTTAACCCTCTTTTTTAAAAACTCCCCCATTTAAAAAATCTCCCGTTTCTGTATCTGATCCTACTGTGTGGATTTTTTTATCACTTCTGTGAAGCCAAGTTCAGAATGAGTTACAAGACTGTATTGCTTGTAGTTGTGAGCTGGCAAGAGCACGTGTTTGGATGGTCTTCATATAAATGTTCTAAATAAATTCAGGAAGGAAGAGCTGCTTACTTTAAAAGTTAGTCTACTCTGTGGCAGCCTTGTTGGAACCAGGTGCCAGCAGCTCTGAAAAGGAGATCTTGACTTGTCCTTGAGGCTAGCACAAACCTTGTTTGGAAAAGGCTGGAGTAGCTATTTACTGGGATAGCTGACTGGATTGCCAGGTATGTGTAGGCCCC
>NW_015172691.1:54609-60609 GCF_001447785.1 Gekko japonicus
CCCTGCTGAACACCACTGTATCGCTGCATTACTGGCAGTGTCTTATCCTCTTGGGCAGCTATGGATTTGGGACTTGCTATCCAGGCTTCCTTTACCTCCTGAATCGATAGGGCCAGGCTGTTTCTCAGGCAGGACAACAAATGTAAATTCCTGGAAACTTCCAAGCTGGGGATGAGGATAGGGTTTTCTTAAAAAAACAAAACCTAAACTTTATTATACTGTTCACCCATGCTATTGCACAGTCCTGATATTCACATATAAAATTGTACTATCTGGCATATTTAAGTAATTAAAAACAAATCTTTATAAGCAAAATGCTGAACATACTGAGAACTAGAGAAAGCAAACTGCTGTACCCTGTTCACATCTCTGGGCTTGTTGTCTGTCCCCACTGACAGGTCAGTGGCTACGTACAGCTCCTGAAAAGCTGGAGGGCTGCAGTCTGTTAGCAGAAGGACTGAAGAAGCGTGGGACTTTCAGAAGGTGGCTCCAGTAGCTCACCATTAGCTGGACTATAGGCCTTTTAGATGGATACTAACCACCCATGAAAGTGTAGTCATGCTGGTTGCTGTGGCTCCCTTTGGCATCAGTGATATGACATTTCCTGGATCAAGTAAAATGTTTATGACTCTGTCACTGTACCTGTACTGGGTAGGTAGCATGGTCAGGTCTTGTCCTGACTAAAATGGCACCCAAATGGACAACCACTGGCTCCATGGTTACTAAGCACCCGCTTCAGTCATTTTGAACATAAACATTTTCAGCTTTGCCAGTTGGTAGGAACTGTGGACACTTCATAATTTATAGCAGCAGTACCCACACCATTTCCCACCATGTGTATTAGGCCTCTTTAGGGCCCCATCCTGGGGATTACGTAAATACTCCTATAAGACGTTTCCCTAAATGTCCCAGTCATCTAAAGACAATCTAAAGCATTAGGGAATGGCAAGCTGGGGACCTATTCGCAGGGGATGAAAATTCAGTCTTCCCCTTGCCCCAGTTTCTCCCCTTGCCCATCTCTTCTCTTTCTGCCCCCCACTACTTCAGAATGGCCACTTTCTCTTCCTTCTTCACCTGCTTTCCTCCCCAACCCTCCTGCTTGCCACATACCATGTCAGTTGGGCATTGGAAGGGATGGTAGACAGCTAAAAGACATTCTCACTGCTTTCTTCTTCAGAGCCTCTTGTTGCTGCCTGTCTGCTGAATGGGGGGGGGGGGAGGAAAAGAGCCTCTCCCAACCCTTCCCTCCCTTCCAGTGCCCAGCAGAGTAGAGATGAATGGCTCCTGGTGCTGCTCCCCTTTCTCTCATCCCACCTCATCCTTGTCCTCCCCCCAGCCCTCTGGCCCTTCCTGACCTTGTAGTCCTCCTCCTGCTGCTTTCACCCCTCAGTTTCTTTCTTTTAAAGTTTTCAGATTTTTCCTGCAGAATTAAATAATTTTACATGCTCACTAAATTATGAAAGATGCATTTTATGTTAAAGCAGTAAACTAGGTTTAGCTATAATGGAAAATAAGTATTGCATATTATACAATATTAAGGCTGACAATGAAGAAGTTGAAATTGTTCAAGATTTTGCATTCCTTGGCTCCGTTGTCAACCAAGAAGTCAGAAGGAGATTGAGACTCGGAAGGGCAGCCATGAAGGAGCTAGGACAGAATGAATGTGTTGGGCTGGTGACCAAGATCAAGATAATTAATACTATAGTAGTCCCCTTTACTATGTATGGGTGTGAAGGTTGGACAGTGAAGAAAACTGAGAGGAAGAAAATTGATTCATTTGAAATGAGTTGGAGGAGTTTTCTGTGGACCACCAAAAAGACAAAGAAGGAGAGGCAATCCTGCAGATATGAATATCCAAGGCAATGTGACAAAAGAAAAGAAGTTGCAGAGAAACAATATCTAAATAAGTGAAATTGAAAAGCTATTGAACTAAAATGCAAAATATATTGGAACTTGTTCCTAAGTTTATATATTTATTGACAAAAAAGCTTGTCTGTCAAAACCAAGAATAACAAAGGTGTATAACAAGAATAACAAAGGTGTCTTCTGGTTTTGATTTTCATTGCAGTTGTTCTTTTTGTTCAACAAGGCCATGTGATAGCCAGTACCTTAATAGCCAGTTTGGTGTAGTGGTTAAATGTGCGGACTTTAATCTGGGAGAACCGAGTTTGGTACCCCACTCCTCGACTTGCAGCAGCTGCTGGATGACCTTGGGCAAGCCATGGTTCTGTCAGAGCTGTTCTCTCAAGGACAGTTCTGGAAAGAGCTTTCTCAGTCCCACCTACCTCACAGGGTGTTTGTTGTGGGGAGGGGAAGGGAAAGGAGTTGTAAGCCACTCTGAGTGAAGGGCGGGGTATAAATCCAATCTCCTCTTCCTTAATTGACTGACAGCCGATGGAATGACTGCAGCATGGGTGTAATATGCATGCTCATCCTAGCTCACAATAGTAGACAAGCTGTAGCATTTTGTACCAACTGGAGTCTCCAAGTTTACTTCAAGAGTAGACCTAGTCCAGTCTTGATGTTACCATGGCATAGTTTCAGGTGTCCAGGTTGGCCAAGTCAAGGTAGGGGACCATCTTCTGGCCTATGCAGGATGGACAGAATGCATTTTTTTTTTTTTGCAGATGGCCCTAACTAGGGATGGGTGCATATAAACTAACTAGGGATGGGTGCATATAAACCTAACCATGAACTGATATGCCAGTTTGTGAATTGAACCGGTTTGTGAGCCATTTAAAGTTTAAACTGCATTTTTGCAGTTTGCTGAACCATGAACTGATATGCCGGTTTGTGAGCCATTTAAAGTTTAAACCCCTGCTTTCTGCTCATTGCAAAAGCAGTGCAGAGCAGAAAACGGGGTTAAGTGGCTGCGAGCCATTTTTAAACCCTCTGGTTCTGCTTCCTGCTGCTTCAAAGCAGCAGGGAGCAAAACTGGAGGGTTAAATGGCTCCATTTAGCCATCCTGCTCTGCTCCCCCCCCAAAGTGGTGGGGAGCAGATCAGGAGCATTTAAATGGCTGGGAGCCATATAAACCTAACAGTCTTGCTGCGTTTAAATGGCTCCCAGTCATTTAACCCTTCGGTTTTGTTTTCATCTGTTTCAATGCAGGGGGAGCAAAACTGAACCATTTAACCCCCTGTGCGGCACTTCACCCCTTCCTTTCTGCTGGCTGGGGAAAGCCTCCCAGGGGCACTTCACCCCCTCCTGTCTGCTGGCTGAGGAAAGCCTCCCAGGGGCACTTCACCCCATCCTGTCTGCTGGCTGAAGCTTTCCCCAACCAGCAGAAAGGAAGGGGGGAAGTGCCTCTCCAAGCCACTTAAATCCAGATCCGCTTCCCACTGTTTTGAGTTGGGGGAGCAGAATCGGACGGTTAAATGGAGCCAGTTAAGCCTCTGGTTTTGTTCCCTTGCCGATTTTTCTGCTGAAAAATAGAGCATTGGAAAATGTTCTGCCCCACATCACTGGTTTCTAGTATCAGTATCTGCATGCCTTTTTCTCCTAAAGGAAATAAATGTTGACTCCATAAGAAGTGTGAGGGTGTAGACGAAATCCTTCTGAAAGTGTTAGTTTTATTTTCAGAGATGTCTCTGATTATGGAAAAGGTAAAGAATGAAGCTTATGTTCAGGACATATGCAATTACAAAGTTCTGTTTTAAGCTACCACTTGAATATTCCTGTCTAGATACCAGGCCTTATTTAGCTATCTTTTTTGCTTCTGGTAGCACACTGGTTTGAAAGCAGTCTTTTTGCCAGTTCTTCTTCATCCTCTTCTCTGGTGTGAGGCGTAGGGTGAAGGAGTGACGGAATGTTGATAACAATGGTAAAGAGTTGTGGCAAAGTTCTGTTTTACTGCTTCTTGTGGTCCTGTAGGAAAAGTACTAATTCTGGTAGTCTCTGATCTATGAAAGACACTTAGGTGTAATTAGCAGTGTTGAGTGGGCTAAACATTTCTTCTGAATGGAAAACAGTAAGATCTGTGTGTACAAAATACTGTGATGTGAGTGTTCTGTGTTTGAGCTGTCTGGAGCCTGTTCAGCATATCTCAAATAAGCAGCTTTGTGCCATTGCTGCTATAATACGTATAACAAAATGGTTCATGAAGATGCTTTTTATAAAACATTGTATGTATTCTCTGTTTGCAGTATGTGTTCTGCTCTCACTGCTTTGTTTTTATACTTATTTAATACCATTTTCTGCTATGGTTAGCATAAGTTGAACACTCTGTACTTTGTTTCAGGTTGCTGTAATCCTATTCCTACTCCATTGCTTATTAGATGTCCCATTTTGTTGTTTGAATTGATTCATACTGTGTAACCTGCGTTGAGTCTCAGTAATAAAGGTGGACTGTAAATAATGTAAATAAATATGTTGGTCTCAAGCGACTATGCTTTGGCTTTCATTTCATACTTTTAATAGTTTTGAGTATTTCTTTTTTTAAAATCAGCAATAGCTTTAACGCTATTCATTTTGAATAGACCATTAGGTCTAGGAAGAGACAATTCTTTCATAGTGTCCACCACTTTGAGGCCTCATTATATGCACCCTGGAGTTCATTGCTTCTCAGTTCTGTCAGAGTTAGGTGCCATAAGTAGGGTGTAGTCATGACATAAAACATATCATGTCAACCTGTTTGCTGGAGCAGGGCTTAGTAAGAAGAGGTCCTGTGGAGGTTCACAACAAATACACCACACAACAATTTTGGAATAAAAAACAGGCCACAGCTTTTTATTGATTACGGACCAAGGAGCATTGACGACGCATGGGGGTGGATCCTGGAAAATCGAGCAACCTGCCTGCCGCCTGATAACCACGTCCCTCAGCCTACCTGCTGAGGGAAAAAACCCGGGAGTGACAAATATTACTGGTATCACAAGGGTGGCTGCCGCTGCGTGGTACCAATTTGACACCTGGGGTGAGCCTGGGCACAGCCCCCGAGATGGGCCTACTGCGTGGTGGATCAAACCCCCAGACCCCTTAAGGGGGTCCCCAACAAAGGGGGAGGTGGACACGCAGGCCCGTCTCCCCGAAAAGGTTACACCCCAGATGCGCAAAATCACTGAGCAAAAGGGGGGGGGATCCCCCCTTGCGCTCCCGGCAAGGCTCCTAAGCCTGAAGCCAACAAAGCAGGGCATCCCGAATGCTGAACAGCCAATGTCCATTCCCCATTCTGATAGGTGAACCCCATCCCACCTGTATAGAAACTCATGCCGAAAAGAAATGTCCATGTGCCGGATGACAGAGCCTCCTAAAGCTGTGGTGACGCTTCCTGTGTACTTGCTAACTTTTCATCCTGCTAGGTCCACTTTCTCTGGGTTGATACCAGCTCTCCAATTCCGGCGTTCCAAGAGCTCTGACCAGAATAACCGGGTGTGAGGAAGACATGCAGATAGGATCTCAAGATCTGCTGCGATTGTATGATGTAATTCAGAACCCTTTGTGGCTGGCAAGTCATTCTCTCCCAGCTGGATAATTAGGGCATCTGGTGGGCCATGCACAAAAACCTGCTGAGCTACCACTTCCAAGAGGGAAGCTCAATGCATTCCCCTCTGGCCCAGCCAGGTGATTCGCATGGAATTTGCCAAGACCCACCGAATCCCCCCAGCCAGAGACAGCAGTGTACTGACCAGCCCAGTAGACAATACTGTGCCCTACAATCCAGACCGTTCTGAGCAGGCCTGCATAGATGAATACAAGCAAAATGTTAAGCCAAATGTGGACGAATGTATGATGGAAAGGTATGCACCTGGGATGAAAAATGCACCTGGGATAGGTGGCCGGATGGAAATGTAATGGCGAACACTTTTTACTGGGCAGGGAATGCCAGGAGGACCTTGAGCCAGTGTGATTAAGGTACCTTTGCCTTGCTGGTCAGTTTTGGAATGGCGTAGCACAATGTGGAGCTTGCCCTTGCCGACCTTTATGTCTTTGAGTGAAAGCTGCCGATTGTCAGAACTGTGCCGGAAGGAAGCACAGATTTCCCCACAGCGGAAGGCACCA
>NW_015172691.1:60898-67196 GCF_001447785.1 Gekko japonicus
AAACATGGACCATCTTATGGGATTCCAAAACCTGACATGAAACAGTCCCTCAAAAAGACTGCCATTTTTTAATTTGGATACGATGCAAGTAAAGGTTCCAGAGCCTGAAAGCGGATTGGGGTGCGTGCCAAGGAAAAAAACAGGTGCATCCTTGCTAACTGTATCATTTTGAACTGTTTGTAGTGTTGGAATTACCTGATCCTGCTTCCTTTTTCCCACTGGCATGGGAAGAGGACCAGGATTCTCAAAAGGGCTGAGAACCACTGCGAGAGCATGACAGCCTGGGATGCGGGCCAAAACACACATCACAATTATGATCAAATTTGCATTTTGTGCGGCTACATTTCCCCTGATTGTACTCCCAGCAAACTCTGCGGGGAGTTTCACGTCTGAAACTAGTCTTAGGCCTTGAATAATCAGGCC
The DNA here is from genome assembly GCF_001447785.1 of Gekko japonicus. Lineage (NCBI taxonomy): Eukaryota > Metazoa > Chordata > Lepidosauria > Squamata > Gekkonidae > Gekko > Gekko japonicus. The sequence continues at coordinate 61,322 of NW_015172691.1, forward strand.
TTGGCTTTGCATGTGGACCCACTGTAACCAACCAGATTTTATCATTAATGAGGTCCCACCTGGCCACAGTGCTATAAGAGGCCCTTTTTCGAAATGTCTCATCATACTCTATTGCTGCGGTCTCATTGGCCATTGTGTGAGCCTTTAAAATGTTTGCCATGTGATTGATCAAATGCCAGCCAAGCTCGGGATATGATGGAATCACCATCCCCATAAAGACTGCATATCCAGTCATCCAATTTATGAAATTATGCTTATGAAATTACGCTCCACTGCTAATTTGGAATTATTTTTTTCTGACCGGGGCCCACGCATGCCCTCCTCCCTATCCGGCTTCAGCAAAGAAAAAATGTTTACATAATATCCATCCAGGATACGTTCCTGGATCTTTCTAGGCAAATGAATGCCCCGGGGGTGTGTGTGTGTGTCTTCTGCATCGCTAAAGGCCGGAGTAGCTCTGCTAGCGTCTTGCAGTTCCGATCCCCATACTGCACCAGGACCTGCCCCTTCCCCTCTACACTTCCAGGCCCAAGGTGGCAAACTGGGAACATGTGCTCCTTTTCCCCAATAGTCCCCTTCACGTGTGTGGAATCCTCATCAGAGGCAGACTCACCTGACCCTTAGTCATCACTGGCGTCCTCATGCTCCCGGGCCGACCGTGACTTGCACTTCCTGGAGGACTTCTTACGCTTTGGATGATTTTGGACATATTCATCGTCACTGGATGAGATGGACTCCATGGGAGAACGAGGCCTCTTAGGTCTGCTCTTACGCCCTGGTGAAGTCTGCATTGACTGCCCCTTCCATCTTATCAAAACACTCAGAAAGGCACTCCAGAGTCTGCACAATGCCGATCAGAACAGTGGAACTATCGATTGCTGGTGTAGAACAGTGGAACTATCAATTGCTGGTGTAGTGGCAGAAGCATTGCCAGTGGTAGAGGGGTTAGTAGAATTATTGTGCGTGAACCTTGCCCGGGCCTGGGTTACTTCCTTGCTCCTGGCTGAGGCAGAAGAGGGGCCAGGCACAGTTAAGGATGGTTCCGTAGCAGCCCTTTTTGCTGACCTTAATGTATTTTTTGAGGCCGTGCTTTTTCCCCCACCAGCATTTTCTGTGGGGGGCACCTGGTTCTTGCTCGCCTTGGCCTTTTTGGTTGTAGCTGAGCATTTAGAAGGCATCTTACCAATTAACTATATCAGACTTGAAATCAACTTTAAAAACTCAAAGTGAGCCTCCCGTCAGTGAACTATCAATTAAATTGCTTACAGAAGTCCAACACTTTGTTAAAGGCTAATATGACTATAGGTGCTGTAACCAGAGCGTAACTGATCCAGATGATCCTATTAATGAGAATAGAACTGCCATTTAATACCCTAAGAACAGAACCTGAATAAGAACAAGTGTACAAAACCCTATTACATGCTTAAATTAAGCCTGTATCCTGGGACAGCCGGCTACGAAAGTTGGCAATAACAATAGCAAACTCACTAGCCAGTAGATACTTATTAAAACCCAATGACTCTACCTAGCAAACCTACTGAGTTATAACCTAATACAGCCAGTGTTCCCTCTAAGCTGAGTCAGTGTGGGCTAGCTCACAGTTTTGGTTTTTTTTAAGCCTCCAGCTCACACATTTATGTCTCAGCTCATGAAGGATGGCTCCAGAGCGAGCTAATTTGTGCAGTAGCATCCCAGTTGAGCAGACGAGCAGGGAGGGAAGTGATCGATCCGATGAAAATCACACTGCCCCGCTTCACTGGCAGTGCTGCTTAAATTTCCCCGGGCAGGCTTTACGTCATCACTTTGCAGAGCTCGCCAAATTCATAGTGACCAGTCAGCTGTCCCCACACAGCTAACGTGGAGCCAGCCAACGCAGTTGCCCCAGTTTCCCGCCTCTGCTGGCCGTTAGTCTGTTTTTTTGGGGGGGGGAGAAGACCTCCTCCAGCCCTCCTTCGCCCACGCAGCAATCTGGCCTTTCATGTTAGTCTCAGCTATGTTTGCATTCAGCTTTGATACTTAACGCTTGAAGCTGAATTGTGTCTGTATGTGTAACAGTGCGTAATTGGAAATGCAAATAGTAGACATAGGGGAAAGAGGGTAAATTGGTCTGGATTTTTATTTCAACCATGCACACCCCCTTGCATTGTGGAATCATTATGAAGCTTGACATTCCTTGCATCTGCTGTAAGATGGGTGAGGGAAATTGTATATCTTCTTTTTAAAAAGTTAAAAGGAGGGAATCGTGTAGCTGCTTTTTTTAAAAGTTAAAAGCAATCTGAACTTTGGAAGTGGTCATATGACCCCCACCTTCAATTTTAGTGCATACAGTGACTTGCTCATTGAAGTTGCTTTAATGTCATTAGTTAGTATCTTGGCAAAGATTAATTTCAGCCAAGTATCAGGGGTATAATCTGTTGGTTAACTATTGGACCCTGTGTTCTATGCTAAAGCTTAGATCACCAATGTATACAGCAATAGAGTATGTGCAGTGTGTGTAATAACTGGAAAAAACATTCCTGTGTCTCTACCACCACCTGGGATATGGACAGTTTCCAAATTATAGGATGCAAGTTCCAAACATTCTTGATGTCTATTTTTGCAAGTTATCACATCTTATTTTTGCAAGTTGGCCTCCACTGTATCTTTGCAGTGATTGGCATTTATAGGGCATGGCTCATTAGTACCAGCTGATAAGATTAAGTGCATTATCAGATGTATTTTTTTAAAATACTATGCACAAGTGGGAACCTGCAAGGACTTACAGGAGGCATTTCATTCCTCTCCTGCACAATTTCCTCTTTCTCTTTCCTGAAAGTCCTCATAGCCTGTCCTCTTTTCCTGCTTCCTTCTCTTCTCTTTTCTTCTAGAGTTCTCCTGGAATCACAATGGCTCTCCCAACTCCAGAGATCAGTTCTCCCTTAGGGTTCCAAGGTCCAGCTAGGGAAATTCCTTGAGATTTGGGGGTGGAGCCTTGGGAGGGCAAGGTTTGGGGAGGGAAGTGACTTCAGCAGGGTATCGTCCTATAGAGTTCACCCTCTAAAGCAGCCAGTTTCTCCAGGGAAACTGATCTCTGTCATCTGGAGAGCAGTTGTAATTCTGGGTGATTCCAGACCCCACCTGGAGGTTTGCAACCCTCGTTCCCCTGGAGGAAATGGCTGCTTTGGAGGGTGAAGTCTGTGGCATTATACCCCTCTGAGGTCCCTCCCTGCTTCAAACCCCGCCTTTCCCAGACTTTACCCCCAAGTCTCCAGGAATTTCCTAAAGTTGGCAACCCTATCTCCTTCCCACCCACCAGCAAAACTACCTTTATTTGCTTCTCTATCTTAAGCTTTCCCTCTCCTCCCCCAGCAAGAAAAACTGTGGTGCAGTTCTGTGGTGCTGGCCACTGGGCTAGGCCCACTTTCATGTCTGGGAATCCTCAGGGACTTGTAGGGGATGCCTCACTTTCCCCTGTATCCCCCTCTACACATTATTTCCTCTTTCCCCCCTCCTGGCAACCCTCATATCCTCTCCCTTTACCTGCCTCATTCTCTCCTTCTCAGCCATTCACCAACCTACCTTTTATTTGCCTCCCGTCTTCAGCGGTAGTTATTATGTATTTACTTTATGTATAGTCCAACTTTCTCAACTGGGAACCAAAGTAGTTTACCTTAGTCTCCTATTTTTTAAATCTGCACAACAACCCTGTGAGGTAGATGAGACTGAAAGTATGTGACTGGTCCAAAATCACCAAGTGAGGTTCAACAGCTAGATGGGAATTTGACCCTGGGTCTGGTAGACACTATCCTGAAGTTCTAACAGCTACACCACGCTGGCTTTCATAGGGTGACTGTTTTTGAACAGTAGCAAGCACCCAGGCCAACTAGAGACATGCAAGTAGAATGGTATCAAGTTATCCAGAGGCTGCTGCCAGGCATATGGTTGCCAGTCTCCATTTGGGACCTGGAGATCTCCCAGAATTATAACTAAACTCCAGACGACAGATCTCTCCCCTGGAGAACATGACTGCTTTGGAGGGTGGACTCTGTGGCATTATATCCAGCTGAGGCCTCTCCCTTCCCCAAACCCTGCCTTCCTTAGACTCCACCACAAAATCTCCAGGAATTTACCAACCTGGAGATGGCAATCCTAGTCAGGCATGGCCTCAAGGTAGGGCTGCCAGGTCCCCCGGGGGGCGGAGGTTCCCCTGCTAAAAAGGTCCCCAATCCACTGGTCTGGAAAAGGCCAGCGGGGGAATCCCACCCCCAAAGTGCCCGGTTCGGGCTGATGTGCCCGGCGTGATGATGTCACCTGGAGGTGATGTCATTGTGCTGGGCACATTGCTGGCTGACGCTCTAGCAATCAGCCTGAAAACTCTGTGGTACCATAGAGTTTCCAGACTGATTGCTAGAGTGTCGGCCAGTGACGTGCCCAACGTGATGACGTCACTTCCAAGTGACGTCATCACGCCGGGCACGTCGGCCCAAACCAGGCACTTTGGGGACAGGGTTCCCCCTGCCGGCCTGATCTGGACCGGCAGGTTGGGGGCCCTTTGAGCGGGCAATGCCCTGACCCCGTCGGATCTGGCAGCCCTACCATTCACTGAGGGACACTGTTGCTTAAAGCCACAGGGCACCTTTTATCATTTTGGGGTTTTTAAAACTCCCAAATGTTTTGTTCTGTTGTAGATTTCACATTTTTCTGCAACCCTGGGATTCTTTTTTTTTAGGTTTGTAGAAAGATCTGTCTTGACATTCACAGCTCCAGTCACTGGATTTAGGTATCCAAAGATTTGGCCGGCTTAACTATTAGTATATAGATAATAGATCAACTGCCTGAACACATAGCCATTCTTCCTAGTAAATGTGTAGAGACCAAATTTGTAACTGAAGGTTTGCACTATAATAAATTTAATACAGAATCCTTGGAAAGTAAAGGTAAGCTGACCATTAGTCTGGGTACACACCTGAAGTAAAAATTACAATGTGATGTCAGTCAAATAAAGAAGTACAGGATGACAAAAGCATACCTGTGTAGAACTTTGGGGATATATGCTGTTGGGTGGAGCAACGAAATACTTAATTTGCATATTGGGAGGAGTGTGTGTAGTGAGTGACTGGAAAAAATCAACCTGGGGAGGGGGTGGAGCAAAGGGAGGCCTAGTCATTTGTCTCTCCAAATGAGGTATGAAACCAGCATATGGTTGCCAACTCCCAGTCATGAAATTCCAGGAGATTTGGGGTAGAGCTTGTGGAGAGCAGAACCAGACATATCTGACTTGGAACTGATGCTGATTCCTTCTCTTGGATGGTGAGGAGAGAGGCTCTGAGAGATTCCCTTCCTACTGGAGGCCTGCTTCAGAGGGACTGTATTTCCTTCCTACTGGAGGCCTGCTGCTGAAGCACTGTGACTGGACCAGCTCCAACAAGAGAACAGTACTTCTGGAACACTGAGTACTGGACCTTTGGTTTGGGAAGGGAAAGGAGTTTGTGGGTGGGAAGTACAATACCCTTCCTACTGGAGGCCTGCTTCAGAGGGACTGTATTTCCTTCCTACTGGAGGCCTGCTGCTGAAGCACTGTGACTGGACCAGCTCCAACAAGAGAACAGTACTTCTGGAACACTGAGTACTGGACCTTTGGTTTGGGAAGGGAAAGGAGTTTGGGGGTGGGAAGTACAATACCCTGTGTGCAGAACTGTATTTTTCTTGTTGTAATAAATAGTTGCTTTGCTTAAGCCAAGGTGTGTGAGTGGGAGAGGGGGCTTTAAGAAAGGAGGCCCTAAAGCCTTGCCCTTATTTCCAGCGCCTGGGTTACACCTCTGTACAACTTTCCCATTCATTCAGGGGGTGCGTTCAGACGCGCCGTTTGATCTGGTGTCGTCACACTTCAGCAACA
>NW_015172691.1:67255-67427 GCF_001447785.1 Gekko japonicus
CCCCTCCCCGCTCAAAAGCTGTCCAAGGCTTCTGCTTTTCGCCCACCATTTTTTTAATGCGTTGGCAGTGTGCGCATAGGCGGAGCTCTGCTACCGTGTTTAGAAAACGACATTTAAATGGTCACTTGTTTTAGAGTTTAGATGAGTTCAGGATCTCATGGAAGCCATTTTC
>NW_015172691.1:67988-74946 GCF_001447785.1 Gekko japonicus
TGGGCACCACATTGGCGGACCCCTGAGTTACGTATTCATTAAATTCTGTGTGCAGTAGTATCTTATGACAACCTTCTATTTATGCAGCAGACACTCAGGAGTATTACCTCATTATAAAACAATGTCCTTAAGCTCTTCAGTGTTTGTGTCCCTAAAACTAAAAAGCAATATAAAGGTAAAGGTAAAGGTTCCCTTGCTCGAAAGCCAGTCGAATCCGACTCTAGGGTTGCAGTGCTCATCTCCGTTTCAAAGCCGAAGAGCCAGCGCTGTCCGAAGACGTTTCCGTGGTCATGTGGCCGGCATGACTAAACACCAAGGCGCACGGAACGCTGTTACCTTCCCACTGAAGTGGTGCCTATTTATCTACTTGCAATTTCTTGCTTTCGAACTGCTAGGTTGGCAGGAGCTGGAACTAGAGACGGGAGCTCACTCCGTCATGCGGCACCTGGGTCTCGAACTGCTGAACTACTGACCTTCCACAGCCTGCAGTTCAGCGTCTTAACCACTTGAGCCACCGCAGCTCCTAAAAAAAAAAGCAATATACCTTTATGCAAAGCAATATACCAGCTACCACGTGTTAAGCCTGTTAAAATAAATTTGTCAATTAAAAAAAAATGTTACCATTGCTCCTTCCTTGTGTAGTGCCAGGTTTAAGGGAGCAAATGGTCTGTGCCTATATAACTTGCAAACATTGCATCTTGGATCCCTATACTACTTTATTGCATCTGTTGTTTACTAGGGAGGCCTGCACACAGTTCAGACTTGTATGACGATGCTAGCATGCGTAGTGTAGTTTTGGTTACATTGGCAAGCCACTTCTTTAGTGTTCTTTAAAATTTTAGTTAAAGATGTAGAATTTCTGGAAGGTTTGAAGTCATGAGGAAAAACTGTTTTCCCCTCATTTTTCAGGAGAGGGAGAAACACCCTAGAAATTGGTGGTGGTGGTGATTTATGCTATACTTTTCCACTTTGTCTGTCTGTATGTTTGGTAATGGTCAAAGACTGATAAAAGCCTCTGAGGCAAAACCACAGAGTGGTGAGGTGTGACTCCTCAGAACTCCAGGGTAGCACTATCACAAGTCCCCTTAACTAACTCGCCAGCCAGAAAGAAAGGGGCTAAGTCTCTAGTCCTCCCTGGTCTAAGATCAAGAAATTCACTCTACAAGGTAGGACAAGGTGAGTTCCGGAAAACAGTTATTCTGGCAGCTGTAGCCAATAAGGGCTAAAGTAGTGGATTCAGATTGAAGCCTCCAAACCCAAGAACACCACAAGACACGATTAAAGTGTTTTATTAAAAGAATGTCCAGGAATATACAATATAAGAGCAGTGTACAGAGACGATAAAATAATAAAGGTGTATGTCTAACCTAAACACATTTAAAAGCATTGGTTCTAAATCCAGATGTTCGTTTTATATCATTACTATATTTTTATATTGCATCCTCTCCTGTACGGTCTTGGAGTGGTTTATAATAAAACATTCCACAATAAACATTCAGTAAAATGCATCTAAGCATTAAAATAGCACTAGCTGGTAAAATACAACAACAATAAAAGATTAATAAAACAATAGTATAAATAAATTTCTAGAGAGTAAGCTAATCACATAGGGGATGGGGCCGTTCCACAAAATTTAACCAAAGGCCTGATGGAATAGAGCAGCCTTACATGTCCTGCAGAATGCAGGAAGATCCTGTGGAGTGTGGGCATCATCAGAGGACTGGCTCCAAAGGGCAGGAGGAACAACCAAGAAGGCCCTGGTGGAAGATAAATGGGCCATCTGGGGGCCAGGCACCTGCAAGAACCCTGAGATCCTGCCCAGAGGGTGTGTGCGGGGAGGTCAACCAGGACAGGTGGCCCCTAATGTCTGCCCGGCACCTGTGTCATCTCCCTTCTCCCTTATCTCACTCTTTGCTTCCATGATTTTTACTAGGCCTCACCCTGAGCCAGTGTTTCTGAATAGACAAGAGACTGTTAGAGGGAGCTAGTTTCTTGACATAATAACAAGAAGATAAACCATGTGGTGGGAGTCAATCCACATTGCAAAGTTGATGTTGGCCTTCATATGCATGAGGATTACTGTTGGGGAGAAAACAAGAATAATCTTAAATGTTTAGGTGTTCTTTGTGGCTGAAGAGTTTGATGTTTTTGGAAAGCAAACGGGAGGATGAACAATGATGGCTGGAGGGGTTCCGTGTCAGTTCAAGGAATGGTAAAATGAAGCCACTGCTAGATCTGGGTTATGCAACTCAAATTTTTACCCAGATCACAATGGTCTGCACCAGACCACTAAGTAGGTTACTCTGGGCACTGTCCTCTGACATCTCTGGGTGCCCTGGCTGGCTACAATGGGAAGGCTTCTCCGAAGAGACCTCTGTAGCCAGCTGGGGCGCTGCAGTAGCAACAGTGATTGGCGTGCTGTGACTCAAGGTTTTCAAGGGAGGGGCGGGGAGGAAGACAGATTTTGGGTATTGGCTGTGACTGTGGCCATAGGGCAGGCTCCCCCACCTTATGTAAGTGGACTATTGTAATGGGTCATATATTGTATACTTCTGTCCCAAATCCTACTATAAATGGTGCAGGTCTGTGGGCAAAAATAGCTAAGCAGTCAGGTTTTTTTTTTTATAGGGCTCAGTGTTCTACTTCTTAGTGTTGAGAGTTTGCGATTTGTTGCTGTTGTTGTGCACAGTCGAGTCCGACTCTTCGCGACCCCATGGACCAGATCCCGCCAGGCCTTCCTGTCTTCCGCCGTCCTCTAAAGTTGGCTCAATTTCATGTTTGTTGTATCTTTGACACTGTCTAACCATCTCATCCTTTGCCGTCCCCACACTCAATTAAATTTTTGTGGAACAACAACATTTTTTACTTCATCTAGTGTATAACTGTAACTGTTTTCGTTTTCTCTTTGTTCCAGGTGCAGACTTCTCTGGAGCATAAAGGCACTATGTACTCAGAGTGGAGGTCCCTACACCTTGTAATTCAAAATGATAAGGGCCACACCAGTGTACTTCACAGCTATCCTGACAGTGTGGGGAGAGAGGTGGCAAACGTCGTTGTGCGTCCCCTTGGTCAAGCTTTGAATGCTCCACTACCAGTTGAGAGTGTACTGAAAACTGACAAAGAAGTGAGTGCCATCTGTTGTCCTTTTAGTACCATTTTGGTTTGAATGTGATTGTCAGTGAGCTGTTTGCAGTAAGCTTAAAAAAGTGTCACAATCCTAGGTCCACTTACCTCAGAGTAAGTCCATCATATGCATAGGAACTTGGTTCTGAGCACACGTGCATGGGATTGTACTGTAAAGAACTCACGCTCTGAAGCATATGCCGGTGCTGTTCTGTACAAGGATTTTCCGTTTTTTTAATAGCCGAAGGAAATAATATTCTTTTCATGTTTCTGCTAAGTTAAAACAAGAACACAACAGATATAATTTAGTACAAAATAAACTGGGGTATAGACTTTTCCAGTCACTACAATTTATATTAGCAGCTAAAGGTCTGATTCAGCTAACTTGGCTGGATATGTGGCCTAATAGAAAAAGATTATTTTGCTGTGTTATCAGTATAGTATACTCTGTCAGCAGCCTTTGATACGATCACTCATGCCTTGTTAGACCAGTTGGAGCAGGAATTTAGAATTTCTGGCGCAGTCCTACAGTGGTTCCAGGTGTTACTAACAATACCTCAAGATCAGTGATGGTGAACCTTTTAGAGACCGAGTGCCCAAACTATGACCCAAAACCCACTTATTTATCGCAAAGTGCCAACACGGCAATTTAACCTGAATACTGAGGTTTTACTTTAGGAAAAACAACTCATACATTAACTTAAGATGATCCAAACATAGTAAGGAAAGCAATCCCAAATGCTTTCATTTACTTAAAATTATTTGGCAGAGAATTTGACACTTTAATGATGGTCTGGGCCTGGCTGGGGCGATGGGACGCATGCCCACAGAGAGGGCTCTGAGTGCCACCTCTGGCACCCGTGCCATAGGTTCGCCACCACTGCTCTAGATGCTGCAGTCTCTGCTGCAGAGTGCTGCCCCCAGCCTTTAGGGGGCTTTTTAGGAACAGCACTGTTTACAGTGTGGAGGTCTTTAGTGGGAGGAGAGAATTGCTAAAATGCTCCCAGCAGCAGAAGTGCCCTTCCAGCAGTAGGAAACAAATATTAAATCCAAACACAGCATGGGAACCAGCATGGTGTGGCAGTATGAGTGTTGCTAGGATCTGGGCGATCAGGCTCAAATCCCCACTCTGCCATGGAAGCTTGCTGGGGTGACCTTGGGCTAGCTACATGCTCTCAGCTTAACTTCTCCCACAGGGTTGTTGTGAGAATAAAATGGAGAGGGGGAGAATATTGTAAGCCATTTTGGGTCCCCAATGAGGAGAAAAGTGGGACACGAATAATGTACAATAAAAAAATAAAAGCCCATTATATTTTCCCCTAGATACAGAATGTACACATTTGAGAGCTCAGAAAGTAGAATATTTGACTTTGAAATCACAATTTTGAGAGAAGGTAGGAAATAATTGAGCACTTATTGTGCAGGAAAATCTCTTTATTATGGAAAATATAACAGGTGTAGTCAAAGTTAAACAGGCATGATGAGATTCTTATTCTCTAGTGTGGTGTTTTTCCTGAATGGTAACTTCAGGAAATTGTTTGCTGTGCCATCAGAATGCAGGGCAGCTTAGGCATTTGATTTATGCCCCTCTATTTCATTTCCAAATCCCACAAATGGCTAAGTTATAACATGAACACAACAGATATAATTTAGTACAAAATAACAACAATAAAACCATCAAAGCAAAACAGCTTAAAAGCAGATGATGATGGCTCCTATCCCTTGCACGATTTCTTTAGCATATAAAATCAGACCTTCGATGAATGAAGGTGGGTCATGTGTCCCAAGTGACTTCAGTTCAACAGCAATGAAATCCATGTCTTTTAACAAAAGCATTTCCAAATTATGTTAATTCCATAATTTGTGTGTGTGGTTGTGTTTGTACCTTGCTGAACGAGTGATTGTTGTTTTTCTTTTACTCGATATAATAGATACTGTATCCAAAGTGGTATTCTGTAACATAACCTGAACACATTTTCTAGTCTATGAAGAATAGGGAGAGCGAGGCCCAGCTGGGCTGCAGCTCAGACCTGCAAATGATGGCATGCTAGGCATGTATGGGTTGTTGTCTCTTCCCTTAATAGAGCATTACCGTCTTTTCAAAGCTTGGGGGATGTATGGAGCCCAGCTCAGCTGAGATGAAATAAATCCCTACAGAGATTCTCTACAGAGATTCATAAGCAAAAAAAAAGACAAGCTCATGTTTCCAAGGAATCTAATTCGACATTGGACAGTAATAGAGGAAGTAGAGGTGTATTTCTTTTGCTTTAGGTCATTTAAGTGCATTAGTATAAGAATGAGCAGTAGCAGAGCAAAAGGCTGTAAAGCTAGATTCCAAGCTGAAAAGCATTGAATTGATATGTTAAAAAAGTTACTAGTTTTTATGAAGCTTGTGTAATTTTGCTGCTTCAGGTACAACAAAGAAGCAGAACTCTTTTATTTTGTCTCCCAGGAAGGAGTGATTCTCAGTGCTTGCAGTACAGACCTTGTTCATGCAGTCTTCACAGTGACTAAATTACTTAATGTTCAGTAGATCAACAGTTCAGTGCAGAAACGTCCCCTCTCTTCTGCAGACAATTGCTATACAGTGTATGATGTGAGCATGAGCTAGTATGTTCATTCATGTGTGCACCAGGCTTTGGTAATTTTGCTGACCTATTTCTGAAGTGGGCATGAGATTGTAAGCACACACTTGAATGAAGGAATATGTTACACTTCTCATGGTAGAGGGCTTGCATGCCACCTTTTTGCTGTGATCATCCATGCCCTTGTCATTGCAGATGCTTACAGTTCTCCTCTATATGGCTGGTGGGTTGTGGCTGCCAGATGAGACAGTGATATGTAACCCCCCCCCCGCCCCAAGGGTGGTACTGTAACACTTCACTTTTCTTCTAGGTAAAATGGACCATGGAGGTAGTTTGTTATGGCCTTACACTGCCTTTAGATGGTGACACGGTAAAGTACTGTGTTGATGTTTATACAGACTGGATTATGGCTCTGGTCTTACCAAAGGATTCCATTCCTGCACCCATTGTGAAAGAGCCAAATCTTTATGTTCAGATCATTCTCAAACATCTGCAAAATCTCTTTGTACCAAGGTGAGTAGCAACAAATAGAAAATAATTTTGATTTAATTATGCAACATTGTTCTTAACCTAGTGTTTCAGGCTGATAGGTAGCTATAATGCAGATTTAATCATATTTTAGTTTAAAGAGTTAACATAGAATGTAGAAGAATCTCAGAGTCTCATAACTTCCTATTTTGGAAGTAAAATTAAAGTCAAAGATAATGTATAGGAAACCGGATTCAGGTGGGTAGCCGTGTTGGTCTGAAGCAGCAGAACCAGTTTGAGTCCAGTGGCACCTTTAAGACCAACAGTGTTCTGGTATTTGAAAAAGTGTGCATGCACACAAAAGCTTATACACAGAATAAAACTTTGTCTTAAAGGTGCTACTGGACTCAAACTGTATAAGAAACTGGTAGCTCCAAGGGGAAAAAAACTCTAAGGATGTATTCTACACAGGGCAATGTTAAAGTTGGAATAAAAATTAATTTTGAAGTAGTGATTAATGTGTATAGTTGATATGTAGTACAGTATATATGTAGCAGTCCTAATAGCCCAGACTGTGTCATCAGAGCTCAGAAGCTAATCAGGGTTGGTAACTGGATGGGAGACCACCAAGGAAACTGGGGCTACTATACAGAGGTATAGTATAGTATAGTATAGTATAGTATAGTATAGTATAGTATAGTATAGTATAGTATAGTATAGTATAGTATAGTATAGTATAGTATAGTATAGTATAGTATAGTATAGTATAGTATAGTATAGTA
>NW_015172691.1:75259-78223 GCF_001447785.1 Gekko japonicus
TTTTGAGGCATAAGATTTTTTGGATTACAGGTCACTTCATATACTATCACTTCTTGTAGGAATTGTATCAAGACTCTAGCAGGTTATTTTCAGCCTGGTTGCTCAAAGGTTCATGAATAATTTATATTAATACCCCACCTTTCTTCCATGGAGCTTTAGGTAGGCTGCATAGTGCTGTCAGGTAAACCCTCTTCCAGGCAAATCCCAGGCCCAGATGTACTTAGCTTTAGCGAGGCTGTGGCATCGTGTGCTTTTTGGACCATGATCTGCGAGTTGGTACATGCATATGCAATTATTGCATGATTTGTATGTCTGCAAATCTGTCTATGCTGAGTGGCTCTTAATGCTGTTTTAAATGAGAGAGCCTTTTAAAATGATATAGCTTATGAGGATTTCTGCTTTCATTAAAATAAAACCCCTGTCATTTTGAGGATTTTAAGTGTAAGTGTTCCGCAGCTTGTTCTTAAGAGCTGTTTCTTTGGCTACAGGCAGGATCAAGGCTCCAGTCAGGTTAAACTGTGTTTGCAAGTTTTGAAAGCTGTCCAGAAATTGGCTCATGAGTCCACCACCATGGCTCGAGAAACATGGGAGGTTTTATTATTGTTTCTGCTACAGATTAATGACACTCTGCTGGCAGCTCCAACAGTGCAAGGTTTGTATTCATCTTTTCCCCCCCATCTATTGTTTGCAGTGTGTAACTTTGTATGAAAAGTGATCTCAAGAGGCCTCGGGACCTCTATTCCCACGACAACAGTGAATGAGGTTGAAGCAGTGAGCCTCCTGCTTAGATTCTTAACTTGGATTTCTACAAAATGATTGTACACTTCCATGATGATGATCACATAAGCATTACCTGAGTTGTTGGACTGTATGTTCACAAATGCTATAGATAGTGATTTCTGCATCTTATATCCTAATAGCGAAGTCTGGATATCTTTGTATACTTCAGTCCATTCACTGGAGCTGTGGACAGGCAAGATAGATCTTCCTACAAACCTGAAAAGGGCCATAGGTTTGCAGAAAAATGTGAAGTCTAAAAAAAATACACTGGAGGTTGGCAGCCTGTGAAAGCCAGTGTGGTGTAGCAGTTAGAGCTTTAGATTAGAGTCTGCAAGACCCAGGTTCAGATCCCCATCTTGCTGTGGAAGCTGACTGGTTGATTTTGGACCAGTCACATACTTTCAGCCTAACCTACATCACAGGGTTGTTGTGTGGATAAAAAGGAAAAGAGAATAAGGTAAGTAAATAAAGAATAAATATAGCTGAAGAAGGGAGGCATATAAAAAGTAGGTTGGTGAACGGTTGAGAAGGAGAGAATGAGGCAGGGAGACGATATGGGGATTGCCAAGAAGATGGATAGAGGTTAGGAAATTCCTAGAAATTTTGGGAGGGAGGGTGTTGAGGAGGGGAGAGACCCCAGAGGGGTATAATGCCATAGACGCCACCCTACAAAGCATCAATTTCCTCTATGGCAACTAAGGTTGCCAACCTCAAGGTGGCGGCTGGAGATCACCTGGAATTACAACTGCTTTCCAGATGACAGAGATCAGTTCCCTTGGAGGAAATAGCTGCTTTGGAGGGTGGACGTTATGGCAATGTACTGAGGTCCCTGTCCTCCTAAGGCTTCACCCCCAAATATCCAGGGATTTCCCAGTCTCGATCTGGCAACCCTAAGAGGAACTGATCTCTGTAGGTGGGAGATCTGTTGTGATTCCAGGAGATCTCCACCCCACCACACAGAGGTTGGCAACCCTAGAAGGAGAAAAGGAAGCAGGAAAAGAAGAGAGGCTATGGGGGCTTTCAGGAAAGAGAAAATCGTGGGAGAGGGGGAAGTGAGACGCCTCCTGCAAGTCCTTGCGGCTTCCCACTTGTATGATACTAATAGCCATGAACATCTGAATTTTGATTTCCAATGAAAAGTTGTCTAATTAAAGTGAACCATAACTATGATTTGCTAAAAGAAATGGCGGCAAGATATGAAAGTATAAATTAAGGTTGCCCTTTAGAATACTGTAATATGCACCCGAGGAACTTAATCCTTCATTTTTAGTGGTAGGCCTGCACTGCTGAGATTGGAAGCAGATTGTAGACAGTTCCTCATGCTATCCTAAAGGCTTTTAGCAGGTCAGAATTGGATTATTCTGTGCTCCTGTTGCTCTTTGCAACACCTATGTCAGTATTTTTATCTACAGTGTTATAGGAGGGACTTTCCAAACAGTGTGGGGGCTCTTGTATTAATTACACAAGCATGGAATGGAGTGTTCCGTACTAGGGGTGTGCATTCAGACCTACCCAATCCAAAAATATAGCAGGATTTTTCAGGGGGGAAAAATCCTGAAAAAAATCCCCAGATGTATTTGGGGTAGATCTGAAAAACAGCGGAGAGGCTGGAGTGCGTGGCTCCCGCCTCTCAGCTATTTGTTGGGCTTTCTACTGCAGTCCCTTTAAAGTTCAAAGGGCTGCAGAAGCCAGCCTGAGGATCAGCTGAGCTGGCGGGAAGCAGAGCGCTCCCCACTGGGTCAGCTTTGGGCTGGCGTCTCCTGCAGCCCCATTTAAATGAGGCTGCACAGGAAGCCAGCCCTAAGCTCAGCTGAGCCAGTGAGAAACAGAGCACTCGCTGCCGGATCAGCTTTGGGCTGGCTGGCTTCTCTTGCAGCCTCGTTTAAATGGGGGCTGCAGGAGAAGCCAGCCTGAATATCAGCTGAGCCCCACGGGGAGACTGCTCCCCCACAGGTCAGCTGTTTGTTGAGTTGTCTTCTGCAATCCCTTTAAACGCCACCTGTTTAAAAGGAATGCAGTGGGAAGCATAAAAAACAGCTGATGGGGGAGCAATCTGCTCCTTCTGTCAGCTGTTTTTCTTCTGGCTTTGCCGCTATTTCCCTCCTCCCTTGGGTCTGTTGGACCTGGAAAAAAAATCAGGATTTCCAAAAAATCATGGATCCGAATACAATACCAGTATTGGGA
>NW_015172692.1:0-12564 GCF_001447785.1 Gekko japonicus
ACCTTGAAGCGAATCCGGTATGCTACAGGTGGCCAGTGCAGTGCCTTTGGCACAGGCCGGGTGTGCTCCTGAACTGAGAGTCCCATCAGCAGCCTGGCCACGGCATTTTGCACCAGCTGCAGGGTCCGGATTTATTAGTTCGATTTCTGCCTCTCCCTTCCCTGCTAGTGCAGGCCTCAGGGTGAGTCGCAACACATTTTAAATTACAGAAATGTTCTAATTAAAAAATGCTGCCAGATACGCGAGGTTCGAAGGAGGGATAACCAGCGCGGGCATAACTCCACCCTGCCTGCAGCCACCCGTTTCCCGGGTGAAAGCTGGCAGCTAAGAGCTTTGCATGAGTCACCTGGAAAAAGCCCTTTGTGTCACTTGCTGCCAGTTTCACAGCCGGGTTTTGAGCTGCTGGCTAGGCTTCCTGGTGTACCAAAGGGCTTGATATCTCAAAACCATGCAGGTATTATTGCATAATATGGGGGGAGCAGGGTAAGAGCCCCCCACACACACACTCTTGCTTCCTCAAGGCCGTCTTGTTCTTCTTGTTTCCAGGATTACAGCATCGACGAAGAAGCAGCCCTGCAGGCGGCTTTGGCCCTCTCCCTCTCTGAGAACTGACAGTAGCTGCCACAGAGGCAGGCTTGGAACAGTTGCAGGGGGCCTTTCCGCAGGCCCCCTCCCCTCCCGGTGGGGAGGCTCAGTGCTCGTACATCCCTCGGCCTCGTCCAGCGGATAGGCAGCCCCTGTCCTCCGCTTCCGTCTGTCCATGCCAGAGCCGAGCGGAGCCTTCCTTCGTCTTTCGGAGCCAAGAGGTGAGCGATCCCGATGCGCTGGCTGGACGGGGGAAGCGCAGAGGCCGCCACGCCACCCGGTTTGTACTGTGGGGTGGATGTTCCATGTCTACACGTGGAGGGTATATTTTATTAGGATGCTTTTAATAAGACTCCCATACCGTCGGCCCCCATTCCATTTGCGGTTTACATCGCCACAATGCATTCTGTGGGGAATTCTCTAGATTTCCTTTTGGGGTTTTTTTTTTTAAAATCAACAGCGTGTTACTTCGTTTGAGGTTTTTTAAACTTAAAAAGTGCATGGGACATTGAACTTTGTAGAAGAAATTCTCGCGTCCCTAGCCTGCTGTTGCCCCCAAGGCAAGGAGCAGCCCCGGGCTAAACTCCTGGGCGGAGATGCCGATGAGCATTCCAGAAAACCCTCAAGAAGAAGAGGACGTCGGGGGGGGGGGGGTCCCTGATCGCAAGCTTTCTTCTCTCCCCCCCCCCCCCCTTCTCCTGGCCTGGCTCATTTTGTACTGGCTTTTGTGATACTCTGGAGGTTCTTGCATTTTTTTTTTCTACATCTCTCAACGTGGTAATATCCTTTTCACATTTTATAGGGGGAAGAAAAACAAAGCAGTTAACTCTTGATATTGCAATATCGGTGTTTGACTAGGAACAATAGTATTTTTATGGAGCATTATTTTTAAAGTATATTTTTTAAAGAAAAAAACACAGCATGGGTTCAAGAACTTCGGTCTGGTTAGGGGGGCACACTGGGACCTGGGACGGAGGAGGGGGGGGCTTCCTTTTAACAGCCCACCGGTGGGACTCTGGTTGCGTTTTTATTGTTGGGGGGTGGTTGTGTTTTTTTTTCCCCTTAAGGAAAAAAAAAAAGAAAGAAAGGTCTTTGTAGGACTGACCTTCTCGGAAATTCTTTTTCTCCACATAATAATTGTTTCTTTTGAGAAGCTAGGGAGATGTGAGACCATTTCAGGTGGTCATGAGCTCTGTTAGAGCCGCTGCCACACAGTGTGTTGTCCAGGTGTTACACCATGGGGTCAGTGGCTCTTGAGTAGACTTGATGGGAATAAAAACTGTGAATAAGTTGCAGCGTGTGCGTGTGTGTCAGTTTGTCTCTCCCCCCTGACCTTCCCACAACCAGTGTTCCCTCTAAGCTGAGTTAGTGTGAGCTAGCTCACAGTTTTTTAGCCTCCGGCTCACACTTAGCTCAGGAAGGATGGCTCCAAAGCAAACTAATGTATGCAGTAGCCAAATCTCTCGCTCACAACGTTAATGCCAGTAGCTCACCAAGTAGAATTTTTGCTCACAGGACTCCACAGCTTAGAGGGAACATTGCCCACAACCTGAAGGATTCTTCTAATTGGGTAGAGGCTACCCTGAGCTCTGTGGGGCTTGCAGTTCATAGAATCATAGAGTCAGAAGGGACCTCCAGGTTCATCTAGTCCAACCCCCTGCACAATGCAGGGAATTCACAAACACCTCCCCCCACACACACCCGTAGTGACCGCTGGTCCCTGCCCAGAAGATGAGGAAAAAACCTGTAGGATTGCTTCCAGGCCCCAAAGTGGCAATCAGCATTTCCCTGGGTGTGTAAAAAAGGGGCCACTATTGGACGCCAGATCAAACTTATCAAATGCCAGAGCCGTGAAGGACAAGGACTGACGTCTCACTTTGAGCTGCCCCTTCCAGTGTGTCTCCTACACAAGGCTCAGGAGACGCTCTTGGATCCTGCAGACGCACGCATCTCTCTGAGAAGCTTGTCAGAAGTTGAAGAACCGCCGATGAATCGCCTGGCCTCTCCAATGCACCACCTGAGACACTTGAGAGGGGAGAACTCGCGTGGAGACCAGTCTCTGTTGGAGGGGACGTTACCGGGTGAGTGAACCGCAGCCGAGCAGATCTTGCCCGCAGTTCAGCCGGCATCCTCCAGTTCGTTTTGGGACACAAAGGTCATCAGTTGCAGGGGGGGGGGGTCGTGTAGTGGCACCGTCAGCCGTGTGAACTCAGAAGCAGGTGCTTGGGTGACCCCGCTGATTCCATCCCCGGGTTCTGCTCTTGGGGACAGCAAGGGAGGGGCTGTTGGGCTCAGAGACCGGCTCGTGTGGATCCTGCCTTTCAGTGACTCTTCCTTGCATAGAGCCGGAGGGCAGGAGAACGGCTGGATCCGAATCCAGGAGCGCCTTGGAGGCCAACAAGACACTTTCCCTAAGAGGAAAGGTTAAGGCGCTTAGGGCTCTTTAGCCTGGAGAAACGACAACCGAGGGGTGACATGATTGAGGTTTATAAGATTATGCATGGGAAAGAGCAGGTAGACAAGAACTCAAGTGGGCACTCCATGAAGTTGCTGAGCGGTCGGGTTAGAACGGATAAAAGGAAGTCCTTCTTCACCCAAAGAGTGATTAACACTTGGAACTCACTGCCACAGGAAGTGGTGGCGGCTACAAGCATGGACGGCTTCAAGAGGGAATTAGATAAGCATATGGAGCAGAGGTCCATCAGTGGCTATTAGCCACACGGTATAGATAGGGGCTTGGGGGCACGTGTTCTTCTTTCTTCTTGGTCCTGGGGGGGGGGGGTCAACAGTGGGAGGGCTTCTAATGTCCTGGCCCCACTGCTGGACCTCCTGATGGCACCTGGTATTTCTGGCCACTGTGTGATAACAGCGTGTTGGACTGGATGGGCCACTGTCCTGATCCAACATTGGTGTCTCTTATGTTCTTAAAATTTGGGGTGGTGTGAGCTTCCGAGAGTCAAATATCAGGAGTATCTGACGGAGCTTTGAGTCTGGAAAGCTCATACCCTCCAAAAAATCTTGGCTCTTCCTAGCTTGCATTTTGAGGCACGGGACAGAATTTTTTTTTTCACCTGCCGTGCCCTCCAGGGGGAGCCGCTGCCTCATTTCTGCCCTTCCCGTCCCGAAATCCTTCCTCGGCCCCAGTCACGCCTCTGGTAGCTTGTTCAGAGAGGGCTTTGGAATGCCAGCGGGCTTAGCTCTTGCGCTGATGTCATTACTCCGAGGTTGAGCAACACGGGGCTGGAGGGAGGAGGGGCCGGGGAGAAGAGTGGTTCGTCACACACGGCACATTCGCATCGAAATCTCGGCTCCCTGCATCTGTATGTGGAAACTTCTCCACCCCAGAGCAGTGTATCGTTTCGTGTCTCCCAGGATGGCCCTGACTAACCCCATCTCATCGGTGGCATGGAAGCTAAGGAGGGCTGGCCCTGCGTAGTCTTTGGATGGGAGACCACTAAGGGATTCCAGGGTTACGACGCAGAGGCAGGCCATGGCAAACCACCCCTGAACGTCTCTTGCCCTGCAAACCCCTTGAGGGGTCACCACATGTTCCCCAAAGAGCACTAAGATCGGGGTCCCAAAACCGTCTGGCCCTTCCAGGCCCTAAAGAGGCCAGGCTAGCAGTGACAAGGGCCAGGGCCTTTTCTGTGGCGGCTCCGCACTGGTGGAACGAGCTCCCGGAGGACATCAGGGCCCCGTGGGACCTTTCGCAGTTCTGCAGGGCCTGTAAAACGGAGCTCTTCCACCAGGCCTTCGCTTAGGGTGCCGCCTTTCTAATATTGAGGCCCTGGCCCCAATATTAATATCAACATCGACGTAAGAATCAACAGCCTGGCAAAAATGTAGCATTTTGTGATGAGTTTGTATGTTGTGGTTTTACTTAAATCTTGTGCTTTATCATATTTTGTTGTTTTATCATATATCCTGTAAGCAATGTTCCCTCTAAGCTATGGAGTCTTATGAGCAAAAATTCTACCTTGTGAGCTAGTGGCATTAAAGTTGTGAGCCAGCGATTTGGCTACTGCATAACTTAGTTTGCTCTGGAGCCCTCCTTCCTGCGCAAAGACAAACGTGTGAGTTGGAGGCTAAAAAACTGTGAGCTAGCTCACACTAATTCAGCTTAGAGGGAACACTGCCTGTAAGCCGCCTTCAGCCTGCCTTAGTAGGGAGGGCGGGATACAAATAAAACAAAATAAAAATGTGTCAGCTCAACTGGACGGCGCTTTCTACCACCACTCCGGCATCAGTTTCTTTTCTGGGGTCATTTTTATCCTGGGTGTGGGGGGTGTCAAAGGGAAATCACAGCAGGTTGAAATGAAGAGGACATTCTGCAACAAGGAGCTAACGAGGCTTCAGAGGCTTTTCGGTTCATTCAGGGCACCACAGGTGTTGCTTAAAAGCTTTTCAGCCAGGGTGATCCAATGCAAAAAGGCACTGCTGGGGGATCCAGTGGCACTGTTGCCGTGCCTCAAGACCGACAGCCTGCGGGAAGCTGGTTCCGAGCAGATGCTCTGGGATCGGATCAAGCCTATCGGTGGTGAAATGCAAATTCCTCCTGTGGGATGTAACAGCTGGCGGGGGTGGGGGGGAATCGGGCATCTCTGTCTCCACCAGGGGCAGTCAGGGCTTGCCGAATGAGGAAGCCTCTTTGCTGGACCTCAGTACAGACCACGAGCTTGAGCACAAGATGGTCTGTGTCGCAACGGAGGGGCGGGAAGACACAGGCAGGGCCCATCTGTAGAAACACCAAGTAGCGGCCCTGTGTTTCCGCAAGGGTTCTCCTGAGGTCATCCACCTTCCCCCAGCCCTTTACAGCCTTCCTTTCTTCAGTCTTCCCTTTGCCAGAAAAATAATCTTGGGAGCAAATGTGGAATTGCAGACAAGAAGAGAAGAAGAGATTGGATTTATGCCCCATGGCCCTTCACTACCCAAAGGTGTCTCAGAGCGGCTTACAAACTCCTTTCCCTTCCCCTCCCCACAACAGACACCCCATGAGGTAGATGGGGCTGAGAGAGCTCTGACAGAAACGGCTCTTTTTCAAGGTGCAAGTGGAGGAGAAGAAGAAGAGATTGGATTTATACCCCGCCCTTCACTACCCAAAGGTGTCTCAGAGCGGCTGACAAACTCCTTTCCCTCCCCCTCCCCACAACAGACACCCTGTGAGCAGTGTTCCCTCTAAGCTGAGTTAGTGTGAGCTCGCTCACAGTTTTTTAGCCTCCGGCTCACTCATCTTTGTCTCAGCTCAGGAAGGAGGGCTCCAGAGCGAACTGATTTATGCAGTGGCCAAATCGCTCGCTCACAACTTTAATGCCAGTAGCTCACAAAGTAGGATTTTTGCTCACGGGACTCCACAGCTTAGAGAGAGCACTGCCTGTGAGGTAGATGGGGCTGAGAGAGCTCTGACACAAACTGCTCTTTTTCAAGAACAGCTCTTATCAGAACTACGGCTTGCCCAAGGTCATCCAGCCAGGTGCAATTGGAGGAGTGGGGCATCAAACCCGGTTCTCCCAGATCAGAGTCCGCGCACTTAACCACGACACCAAACTACACAGTGTTAGGCATGAACCTGGTTCCAAGAGTGATCATCATGGTGCATCCATTGAACAGTCAGGGAGAATTCTGCTTTTCCTCTCCTCCGTTAACTATAAAATGGGGAGATTCTTATGAAGGTAAAGCAGGATGCACATGCATACCACAGACGAAAGATAATGGCATAATAGCTCAAAACAAAATCCATCCTAACTTCTAGGGCTGGTGTTGATGTCCTTCAGAATCCACGTTATCTGGTAAACCTGGAGCAGTGGGACTCCAGAGAGGCAGAGCGTCTGCTTGGCATGCAGAAGGTCCCAGGTTCAATCCCTGGCATCTCCATCTTTTTTTTTTTTATCTGGTGGTAGGTAATGAGGAAGACCTCTCTGCTTGAGGCTCAGGAAAACTGCTGCCGCTGCCAGTCAAAGGAGAAAGTGCTGGCCTAGATGGACCAGCAGTCTGATTCAGTATAAGGCAGCTTCAGGTCTTGGGAGGGAACCAGACTCCAGCTTGGGCCAGGGTGGGTTCCTAAGGGATGCTATCCATGCACAAAACTAAGGCTTAGCACGCAGCGGGAATGTCCTGGGGCAGGTCTCTAGCGACACTGTCGTCTGGTGTTCCCAATAGGGTGAGGTCAGAGAGTGGCGTAAGGGTATTCCAGACACACCAATGGTCCTACAGTGCTCGTTGCTGTGATTTTTTAAAACAAGTGTTGAGTGAGCTAACTGGGCTTTTTTATACACCTGCTTCTACTGTGCTGTGGCTTCTCCTAAATAAATGCATTTTCCCCATTTGCATCCCTGGTAGTTCTTTAGAATGGTGAGAAGGGGGGATGTGTGTCCGTGTGGTTGAACACCGGCAGGGCTGCAGAGGAGGGTCTCTTCTCCCGGGATTCCGTGCACATTTGCGAATAGTTCACACAACCCTTGTCTCGCTTAGTTTATTTCTGGGGAACTGGCCTGAGGCAGCTTCTGCCCCCAAGTGAGCTCAAACTAGTGTCATTCTCCATGTGACTTATGGTGACTTTCACCGGGTTTGCGCAAGGCCAGGGAGGGGCCCTTGCAGAACTGAGTGGGGAGGAAAAAACGCAAGCCAGGGAGCCGACCTCCTGCAAGTTCACGTGGAAGAGGGAGGGGCGGGGGTGAGGGGCACGAGGGTGCTGAAGGGCTGTTGCTGTCCTTAGCTACAAGTGTCCCTGAGTTCAGGATCATAAAACTAGGTTTGCTTTCCTAAAACTGAGCCGGTGGAGATAAGGCGGCCTGAGATCAGAGGTGCAGGGAGTCTCCTCTCCCCAGTTTTTTCCCCAAACAAAGTCCTGTTTCTCTGTTCTCCTGCCCCCCCCTTCATTAACTCACACCAGTAGAACTAACAAGCCCAATTTTGTCCCCACTTAAATCTCATGTTTTTAGTCTCTCCCTCGCCAGCCAGCCAGCTATCTCAGGGCTCTGAAGGCCTCTTTATCAGGGTGACGCAGGACTTGGAGCATCTTATCTCCCGCCCGGCTTTGGTCAACAGTGCAGCCCCAGTCCTGCGACTTCTCCAAGCAGCCACGGACACTGCACGGCTCTGTCTTCAGGGGCCACTTTCAGGGGGGAACTGATCCTCCGTAGGCTGGAGATCGGCTGTAATTCCAGATCTCCAGGCACCACCTGGAGGTTGGCAGCCCTGGCCTGTGTGCTGTTTGTTTCCTTGGAGGAGCAGCAAGCAGTGGGAAGGGGGCATCACCTCTCCTTGTTGCACCCCCCCTACACACACACACACACACACACACACACACACACACACACTCAGCTGCTATTCAAAGGTACACTGCTTCTGGCCATGGGGGTTCTATTTAGCCTTCATTGCTAGCAGTTTTTTCAGTGGCTGTCGGGTCTGCAGTTGCCCCTTAAAGCCACCTGAGCTACAGCCCGTCACGGCATCATGTGGCAGGGAGTTCCCACTGCATGTGGTGCTTCCTTTCTGAATCACCCATCAGTTTCATTGGGTGCTCCTGAGCTTGGGAGAGGGAGGGGAACAGCTTGGCCCCCCCTTTTCCACCTCCTGTGTAATTTTATAAACCTCTGTCTTGCACTCACCCCCCTCCCCAATCTCATCACGCTTCTCTAAATTAAAAGACTCCCTACCTTTAGCTTTCCATTGCAGGGGAACGGTCTCCAACCCCTTGATTTATTTTGGTTGTCCATTTCGGCACTTCTTCCAGTGTCACGGTCTCTTTTTGAGATGCGGAAGCTGGTGAGGCTGTGCTGGAGACTCACCGAGCCTCTTCCAGATCCAGCGGGGCAGCTGTGTTGGTCTGAAGTAGAGGTGTAAAATTTCTGGAAATTTTGAAGCTCGGGAAAAAAACCTGAAATTTTCGGAAAAATTGAAAAAAATGCCACATTAGCACTTCTTTCTTTTCCAGATTGAAAGTCATTCTGTTACTTTAGGAACATAAAATATGACTATGGACATTTTTACTTGGCATGAAATTATCACAACTAGCATATTAAAAATATAGTGTATCCAAACAATTATTACAAACAGAATACCCACCCACATGCAAAAACAAAACTGAAACCTTATTCTTTTCTTGTGACAATAGCACCTCCTAAAGGAAGAAATGCATCTTGTTCTTGCATTGGAGAGTTCAGTTTGCAACCTAGGACTTGCTTGTCCTCAGTGCACAGAAATTAGATCCATCTGATACCATACATATTTTTTTTGTCTTTATTCATAATGGCAAAATAAAACATTCCATAATCAATTTTTTTCTTTTTTTCCCCAATTTTTCCAAAAAATCCAAAAAAGGCTTCAGGGAAAAACAGGCTTCCCCCGAATTTTTCTGGGTTTTTTTCCGGGCCTTCACATCTCTAGTCTGAAGCAGCAGAACAAAGTCTGAGTCCAGTTGGGCACCTTTAAGACCAACAGAGTTTTATTCAAAGTATAAGGTTTTGTATACGTTAAAACTTTCTTGGTCTTAAAGGTGCCACTGGGCTCCAACTCAAGCTTCTTGTAGGGTAAGCCAGCCTCCAGGTTCCAAGACCGAGCAGTGAATGTGGAGGGTCCCGTCAGGATAGAAGGCTATGAACTTACAAGGTGGCTTCAGGCACACCTGAACGGGTGGGTGAGGGTCCTGACCCGTTCCACAAAGTTGATGTAATAGAAAAGAGCCAGAGTCCAGCGGCACCTTCAAGACTAACAAAATATGTGGCAGGGCAGGAGCTTTCCTGAGTCACTGCTCACTTCTTCCGTTGATGTAAGGATTCCATGCTGCAGAAACACTTTGGCAGCATAAGAGTGCCATTATTGAACGTTCCCGCCCTGTGAATTCTATTGAGGCACTCTGCATAATGTGGCTTTGGGCCCATTGGGAAAGGCGGACTATAGATAGGGTACAGAAGTCAACATTAAGCATTTAGTGCCTGCTTGGCAAGCAGGGGAGGACACCAGCTAGCGAATTAATGGGGGGGGGCCTTGAGGACTGCCTTCTCAGCTCCCGCACATATTTGCTATGTGACCTTCTTGGGGTTGCTGCTTTGTGTGCCTGTACATGTGTGTGTGTGGGTGAGAAGGAAAAAACAAACAGTGCTTGTGTCCCCTCCCCCGTATGCAGGGCTCCAGACACTTGAAAGAAGAGACACTCCAGCTGAGAGGGCATTCCGGGCCTGGGCCGACCTTGGTGTTTAGTCATGCCGGCCACATGACCACGGGAACGTCTTCAGACAGCGCTGGCTCTTCGGCTTGGAAACGGAGATGAGCACCGCAACCCTAGAGTCGGATTCGACTGGCTTTCGAGCAAGGGAACCTTTACCTTTACCTGGCAAGCAGGGGAGGACAGCAGCTAGCGAATAAACCGGGGCGGGGGCGTTGAGGACTGCCTTCTCAGCTCCCGCACATATTTGCTGTGTGACCTTCTTGGGGTCGCTGCTTTGTGTGCCTGTGCATGTGTGTGAAGGAAAAAACTTCCTTCCCCCTCCCCCGTATTTGTTTGCGCAAAGACTGAGTGGGCGAAGGCGGCAGCAGGGCTCCAGACACTTGAAAGAAGAGACACTGAAGCCGAGAGGGCATTCCGGGCCTGGGCCGGCGAAAAAATGGTCACTGTTCCTTGCGGTGTGGGACTGCCCTTGCAGAGTGGGCCAAGCAGGGGCGGATGCTCACTGGGGCCCGAAGCATTGACGGACCTTGGTGGCCCCCACCCTCCTTTCCACACTGACCCAGTCCATTTTAGTGGTTGATCTGACTCTGATCAGATATACAATGCAGGTTGCAGCAATACAAAAATTTATTCCTATGATAACACAATATACGGTACAAACCAAGCTTTTTCACCCTTTCCCCAACTTTGTGGTGCCCCTTTGGCCCTGGTGCCTGAAGCACGTGCTTCGTCTGCTTCATGGTTCATCTGCCCCTGGGGCCAAGCGTCCAGTTGCGAGAGGGGCTTTCCCTGTCCCTTGCGTAGCTCTTTAAAGAATTGCACCAGCCCTTTGCAAAGCATCGGCCTGTGGGGGGGGGGCGTCCCTCAACGGCCAGAACAGCTTCACCGCAACGCCGCTCGGACATCACACGTGAGAGGTGGAATTTGCCCCTAGGAGTCCAAGCCCACCACCCCAGGGCTCACGGATGCTGGGGAAACGTTCCCCCCCCCCATAACTTTTTAAAGAGCACCTCCGGAGAGCTGAGTGAGCCAGAATGACCAGAATGAGGAGAGGTGGAATTTGCCCCTAGGAGTCCAAGGCCACCACCCCAGGGCTCAGGGATGCCGGGAATCATTTCGCCCCACCTCCATGGCCATTGCAGCTCCCGCCAAAAAACGGCGACAGCGGCCATAACTTTTGAAAGAGCCCCTCCCAGAGCTGGGGGAGCCAGAATGACCTCTCCCGTGTGATGTCCGATGGCAACGCTGCTCGGACATCACACGCCAGAGGTGAAATTTGCCCCTAAGAATCCAAGGCCACCACCCTGGGGCTCAGGGATGCCGGGAAACATTCCGCCCCGCCGGCTCCTCCCCACATTGCAGGTGCCACCAAAAACCGGGGCGGCGGTCATAAC
Source organism: Gekko japonicus (assembly GCF_001447785.1). NCBI lineage: Eukaryota > Metazoa > Chordata > Lepidosauria > Squamata > Gekkonidae > Gekko > Gekko japonicus. Next base: position 11,146 of record NW_015172692.1, read on the forward strand.
TTTTTAAAGAGCCCTTCCCGAGAGCTGGGAGAGCCACAATGACCTCTCGCGTGTGATGTCCAACGGCAACGCTGCTCGGACATCACACACCAGAGGTGGAATTTGCCCCTAAGAGTCCAAGGCCACCACCCTGGGGCTCAGGGATACCGGGAAACATTTCGCCCCGCCCCCCCCCACATTGCAGGTGCCGCCAAAAACGGGGGGGGCGGCCATAACTTTTTAAAGAGCGCCTCTCGAGAGCTGGGGGAGCCAGAATGACCACTCCCGAGTCCCGGGGCACCTTTGAGACCAACAAAGTTTAATTCTGGGCATTCTAAGCCTTCGTGGACACCGGATCTCCGGACTGCCCGGTGTCCTCTTTTTCGAGGGCATGATATCCTCTTTTTTCTTTTGGTATCTGTCCAGTTCCGGACTCTTTTAAAAAGGATGAAAAATAATGTCCCTTTTTTGGGGGGAGGCTGGAAGGTGAGGAATTCTCCTACATGAGCCGCGGTGATCACAGCTTCCGTCCTAGGGGGTTCTAATGTTCCCTCTAAGCTGTAGAGGCCTGTGAGCAAAACTTCTCCTTTGTGAGCTGCTGGCACTAAAGTTGTGAGCAGGCGATGTGGCTGCTGCATAGATTAGTGTGTTCTGGAGCCCTCCTTCCTGAGCCAAGTTTGTAACCTTCGTGGACCTGCAGCCTTTGGGCAATCTGTGAGCCGGAGGCTAAAAAACTGTGAGCTAGCTCACACTAACTCAGCTTAGACTTAAAAGGGTCTACAAGAACCTAAGAAGCAAGCAGAAAGGAAGAGAATATGGAGCGAAATAATACACTCATCGAAAGAGAAGCTTCCGGTACAGTTCTGGAAACTGACCTCAAATTACTCATACAATGAGGACTCTCCAATTGACACATTTATTACAACGGGTAACTCAGCTTAGAGGGAACACTCTTGACCATGAGCTTTTTCATCGCTGTCCCTGCTTTGTAGCAGTCCGTCCGCGGGGAAATGTGTCCCGTTCGGGGGCTTTTCAAAAGACGGCCACACTCCCTGAAGAAAAGGGCTGGTGTCGGAGGGCGGGTCCCCTAGGGCGTCTCGCTCCGCTGGGGTCCATCCCCGCACCCTCCCAACCTCCCCCCCCCCCAATGTTTAGGCAGGGCCGGATTTAGACTTGCTGAGGCCCTAAGCTATACAAAACCCAGAGGCCCCCTACTGTTCAGCTGGTCTCAGAAAAATTTAAAATACATACGCCTTTTTAATATTTGAAATCATTTTTTGTATTGTGTTTTTATTTGAGGCCCCAGCAGATTGCGAGGCCCTAAGCTGTAGCTTATTTAGCTTATGCGTAAATCCAGCACTGGGTTCAGGCATTCCCAAACCCAAAGTTGGCAACCCAGTGCAGGGAGAGGGAAGCGCACAGGCAAGAAGCAAAAGCGGG
>NW_015172692.1:13286-37084 GCF_001447785.1 Gekko japonicus
CTTGCGCGTGTCCACCTGCCGGCTCTGGCGGTGGTGGGGGGGGGGGGCGCTTCCCAAAATTGGGAGAGGGGCGACCTTTTGGTGGGCCAGGAGGACTCCCTCCCTCCCAGGGCCGGGCGGTGGGATCTCTTCGTGCTGCGAGGCGAGTTCGTGCGAAGGCGTCCGAGGTCCCGATCAGTGTTCCTTCTAAGCTGTGGAGTCCTGTGAGCAAAAATTCTACTCTGTGAGCTCCCAGCATTAAAATTGTGAGCGAGCGATGTTGCTGCCGCATCAATCAGTTTGCTCTGGAGCCCTCCTCCCTGAGCCAAGGCAAAAATGGGTGAGCCGGAGGCTAAAAAACTGTGAGCTGGCTCACACTCACTCAGCTTAGAGGGAACACTGGTCCCGATCCAGAGGTTGCTGCTTCCAGGCGGTGCTGCTGAACTCCAGCGCAGCTACGAAGTTATCCGGGGAGGTGGTGGTCGGCTGGTGTTCTTTAGGACTAAACGAAGAAAAGACTTGGATATATATCCAAGCACCCTAAATATATATACAGCACCCTAAAGAGGGAGGAAAGGGATTACTTGTTTGTCAAGAGGCAAATCCTTCCTTCAAGTGAGAAAGACTCCCTCCAATTGGAGGAGGACCTTTTCTGATGGGGAAAAGTCTGCCTGTGCCGGAGGAAGACCTCCCTGGAAAGCTAGATTCATGGATCAACAAGACTGGAAGGGTTATGAAACGGTCCCTCTAAGCTGTGTGGAGTCTTGCGAGCAAAAACTCTGCTTTGTGAGCTCCAGATGCGTTAAAGTCGTGAGCGAGCAATTTGGATGCTGCATAGCTTCGTCTGCTCTGGAGCCCTCCTTCCTGAGCGAAGGCAAAAAATCTGTGAGCCGGAGGCTAAAAAACTGTGAGCGAGCTCACACTCACGCAGCTTAGAGGGAACACTGGTTCTAAGCACCGGAGGGTCGGAGGCTCCCAGGTCAGAGCGTGGAGAAGGGGGCCGAGGCTCAAGTACAAAGGCTGCTTCCACTCGCAGTGCTGCAAAACTACAGGGCTACCTGTCCGGCGTGAAAAGAAGGGGGCAGAAAGACTGGCCTGCGCTGTCTTCTTCCCAAACCGTGTTTGAGGCAGTGGGGGGGGTTGGGAATCTTTTGGGGTTCCTCGGTTAGCAAAGGAAGAAAGAAAAACGGAATTCTGACTATCAAAGCTTCGAATAAGACACTCGTTCTAAAAGAAATGCTGTGGGGCCTCTGTCCTGACCCGGATGGTCAGGTCTGGGAAGCTAAGTTGGGTCAGGACAGTCAGTACTTGGACGGGAGACCGGCCAGGAAGCCCAGGGGCCGCCACAAAGAGGCAGGCGATGACAAGCCCCCTCTGTTCACCTCTTGCCTTCGAAACCCAGTGGGGTGGCCATGGGGGGGGGGGCTGCGACTTGGCTGCCCTCTCCGCCATGAGGACAGATGAGCTTTCTCGAAAGAGCGCTTCCCTTGCTTGCCTTCTCTCCCCCCACCACCACTACCTCCTTGCAGGAAAGGGTCATGTTGTGGGCCGCCGTGTGGGTTCACCCAAGGACTGAGGCGTCCAGCGGATCTGCCCCGTGTTCGGCATGAACGGCAGGTGGGAGGGGCAGGGGGTCCTTCAGCCGTGGGCCAGCTGAGGGTTCAGAGCAGTGTTCCCTCTAAGCTGAGTGAGTGTGAGCTAGCTCACAGTTTTTTAGCCTCCAGATCACACATTTTTGTCTCGGCTCAGGAAGGAGGGCTCCAGGGCAAACTGATTTATGCCACAGCCAAATTGCTCACTCAGGACTTTAGTGCCAGGAGCTCACAAAGTAGAATGTTTGCTCACAAGACTCCACAGCTTAGAGGGAGCATTGGACCAATGTTCTCTCTAAGCTGAGTTAGTGTGAGCTAGCTCACAGGTTTTTTAGCCTCCGGCTCACACATTTTTGTCTTAGTTCAGGAAGGAGGGCTCCAGGGCAAACTGATTTATGCCGCAGCCAAATTGCTCACTCACGACTTTAGTGCCAGGAGCTCACAAAGTAGAATGTTTGCTCACAAGATTCCACAGCTTAGAGGGAGCATTGCAGCCAGTGTTCCCTCTACGCTGAGTTTAGTGTGAGCTAGCTCACAGTTTTTTAGCCTCCGGCTCACACATTTGTTGTCTTTGCTCAGGAAGGGTGGCTTCCAGAGCAAATGAATTTATGCAGGAGCCAAATCGCTCGCTCACAACTTTAGTGCCAGGAGCTCACAGAGTAGAATTTTTGCTCACAGGACTCCACAGCTTAGAGGGAACATTGGTTCAGAGTAGGTAGAAAGCGTGCGGGCGGCTTCCCTCCTCCACCGGACTCCGTGGCGGACTCTGAATAAATACATTATCAATACATTTAATGATAGCTTTATTAATTAAGCATTGATAATATATTAATAAAGGTAAATTAGTAATCAGTGAAAAAGTGAGACCTTATCAGGGGCTCTCTGATGGTAAAGGGGGTTAGGAAGCACTGCCTTCTGTGAGACTCGGGTACGGTGCGGGGGAGGGCTGGGAAAGAGGGCCATTCAGTGGGAGCCAGTTACTGGGAGGGGGGTCTCCCTCTGTGTAAGCAGAGGCGGAACCACCCAGCTGCCAGGTTGCTTGGGTTTCCTGCAATGCTCCCTCTAAGCTGTGGAATCTTGTGAGCAAACATTCTACTTTGTGAGCTACTGGCATTAAAACTGTGAGTGAGCGATTTGGCTACTGCATAAATTAGTTTGCTCTGGTGCCATCCCTTCCTGAGCTAAGACAAAAATGTGTGAGCCAGAGGCTCAAAAACTGTGAGCTAGCTCACACTAACTCCGCTTAGAGGGAACACTGGCTGCAATGCTCCCTCTAAGCTGTGGAATCTTGTGAGCAAACATTCTACTTTGTGAGCTACTGGCATTAAAACTGTGAGTGAGCGATTTGGCTACTGCATAAATTAGTTTGCTCTGGTGCCATCCCTTCCTGAGCTAAGACAAAAATGTGTGAGCCGGAGGCTAAAAAACTGTGAGCTGGCTCACACTAACTCAGCTTAGAGGGAATACTGCCTATGAGGCACTTTTCGACTCTGGGTCATGATCTCCATAATTCCCATTGAGATGAATGGGAGGCTGCTGGGCCCCGAGACGGTTTCTGTGGGGTGGGTCAAAGTCCCGGTGGCTGGTGCCACACTCTCTTGGTTGCTTCCCCCTCCCCATGAATGTTTAGCGCCTTTAGTATAACTTCCATAGCTCCCTCACTCAGTCAGAGCTGGGATATCACAGGGAAGAAGAAGAGATTGGATTCATACCCCATGGCCCTTCACTACCCAAAGGAGTCTCAGGGCGGCTTGCAAACTCCTTTCCCTTCCCCTCCCCACAACAGACACCCTGTGAGGTGGGTGGGGCTGAGAGAGCTCTTGACAGAAACTGCTCTTTTTCAAGGACAGCTCTTATCAGAACTATGGCTTGCCCAAGGTCATCCAGCAGGTGCAAGTGGAGGAGTGGGGGATTAAACCCGGCTCTCCCAGATTAGAGTCCGCGCACTTCACCACTACACCAAACATTTACTGAGCTTAGTTGGAAGGTTTTGCATGTCTGGTAGTGAAGAGCAACTCTACTGTCCTTTTTTCATAAGCCTTTCCTCTGTTTCTCCCCCAGAATCCAATGGACCGTGCCCAACGTGGCGAGGGCTGGTGTTCCCCCTCCTCATGCCCGATGGGGCGGCCTCTCTGTCCCCCTGTGAGCCCAGCCGGCTGTGGGACCGCAGTTCTGGCGCTGCCCACCCATCCTGGCCTCTTCCACAGAGCAGCGAGAGCGGAGGAGACCCTCCCGGCTCAAGCCCACCGTCCGTGGCAGCCCCGGGAGACGCCGCCCCAGTGGGAGGCCGACTCTCGGGGGCCCCTCTCCGGGACAATCTGAACAACCTCAACCTTCCATCCACCTTTGGACTGCCCCCCAAGAGGACTCCCCACCTGGGCAGCCCGGCCGAGGGGGAGGGCGAGAAACTGCTGGGGGAGCCGGGCACGGCCGCCGACCCCCCCGAGAGATTGGCGTGTCCAGACTGCGGCAAGGCCTACCACACCGTCACGGGCCTGGCACGGCACCGGCAGCTGCGTTGCAAGCTGCAGTCGGCGGGCAGGAAATACTTCAACTGCAAGTACTGCGAGAAGGAGTACGCCAGCCTGGGGGCCCTCAAGATGCACATCCGCACCCACACGCTGCCTTGCGTCTGCAGGATCTGCAGCAAGGCCTTCTCCCGACCCTGGCTGCTCCAGGGGCACATCCGGACCCACACAGGTAGGGGGCGCCCCGTTTCAGGTGGGGAGACATTATGTGCAGCACCCGTCACTCTGCCGCACAAAAGTGTGGGCGCAACGGGCTAGTGTGCTGGACCTTGGAGACCCCAGGTTCAAGTTTCCGGTGTCTGTGAAGTTCTGTGGGTGACCTGGGGTCAGCTGCTGTCTCTCTCAGCTTGACCTACCTCCCAGGGTTGTTGTATGGACAACATACAGCTGTGGCTCAGTGAGGCAGGAGGTCCCAGGTTCGATCCCTGGTGGCATCTCCAGTGGAAAGGACCAGGCAGGAGGTGATGGGAAAGACCTCCGCCTGAGACCCTGGAGAGCCGCTGCCAGTCTGAGTAGACAAGACTGACCTTGATAGACCAAAATATCTGATTCAGTATAAGGCAGCTTCCTGTGCTTAAATAGAAAAGCACTACAGTTATTTGGTGGTGAGGAAAACGTCCTTACCGCATGCTCATAGGCACTTGCTCTATTGCAACACATAGCCCAGTGAAGAAAAAGAAGAAGAAGAGATTGGATTTATACCCCACCCTTCACTCGGAGTCTCAGAGCGGCTTACAAACCCCTTTCCCTTCCCCTCCCCACAACAGACACGCTTGTGAGGTGGGTGGGGCTGAGAGAGCTCTGACGCAAACTGCTCTTTTTCAAGGACAGCTGTGCCAGAGCTTGTGACTGACCCAAGGTCACATCGGCAGGTGCAAGTGGAGGAGTGGGGAATCAAACCTGGTTCTCCCAGATTAGAGTCCGCACACTGAACCACGACACCAAACTGGCTCTCCAGTGCTTAGTCCTGGCATTGAAAATAGGTTTGGGATCAGCTCAGTGAGCTTGGATGCAAATCCAGCTGTGGCTGAATTGGAGAGGCGGAGTATGGAGGGTGCGGTTCTTCAGGGTGGCCCTCATTTTCCCCAAGTGTGTGGAAGGCAATGCCCCCTCTAAGCTGTGGTGTCTTGCGAGCAAAAATTCTACCTTTTGAGCTACTGGCATTAAAGTTGTGAGCGAGCAATTTGGCTGCTGCATCAATTAGTTTGCTCTGGAGCCCTCCTTCCTGAGCCAAGGCAAAAACGTGTGAGCCGGAGGCTAAAAAGCTGTGAGCTAGCTCACACTAAGTCAGCTTAGGGGGAACACCGGTGGAAGGGTGGGATTTTGTGCCTCTTTGAAGGAGACGGTTGCGAGAGCCATTTCTCTCTCCGCTGGCTGCTTTTGAATGTGTTCATGTGTGATTAGCTAGCAGCAAAATGACACACACACAAACACACACACACACACACACACAGGGCAGTGTTACAGGCAGTGGCATTCTGGATGTAAAGAGAAGGTGAGGCCAGAACTGGTCTGTCGCTGCTGTCTGAAGCAAGATGTTGGACTAGATGCTCTTTTTTATAATTCAGTGGACAGAAGAACATAAAGTGTGTGTGTGGGGGAGCATCTGGTTGCTGTTGGGAACCAGAAACCAGTGTTCCCTCTAAGCTGAGTTAGTGTGAGCCAGCTCACAGTTTTTTAGCCTCCAGCTCACATATTTTTTGTCTTGACTCAGGAAGGATGGCTCCGGAGCAAACTGATTTATGCAGGAGCCAAATGGCTCGCTCACAGTTTTTATGCCAGTAGTTCACAAAGTAGAATTTTTGCTCCCCAGGCTCCACAGCTTAGAGGGAACCCTGGTTGATGCAGCCGGGCTCTTTTTGTTTCTATATAAATACTGCTTTGGATCTGCATGATTAAGCCCTGCCATTGTGCATCCACCAGCTCCGCACTACAGGTCAACGGGGAGTGTTTTGAAGGAAAACCATTCCCAGTTACATGGACCCAGAAAGAATCTTGTTGCAGAGACTTTTAACAGGTCCTTTCGTGCCACCAGCGCTTTTGTCAACTAGAGCCCACTGCGTAAAGGCAAGGGGCAGAACTCTCGTTTCAAATTAAACGTAAATGCATCCTTTCTAGGAGACCCGCTGCTAGCTTGAGAAACTGAGTCTAAAGCAGGTGTTTGTATGAACAGTCAGTCATCTTCCACTCACCCCTGACACAATTCCAGCCCCTGGTCTCACGGACAGAGCTGTTCAGAGGCAGCTGTGAGAGATCTGTGACTCTTCAAGGTGCCTCAAGAGAACTTTTTTGTTTCTGCTGCCGCTGCAACTAACTCCTGGCCTCTGTTTGAGGACAGGAACATTTTCTCTTGCTTGTCAGTCGGAGAATTGGTGAAGATCAGTACAGGCCGGCCCTTCTGGCTAGCCAGGGTGAGGGGCTACAGATTTCTCTGCTGGAAACTTCTGCCCCCCAGTTTCAAGAAATTAGAAGGGTAAACTCTGATAGGGAAGCTTTGTAGCTTAACGGTCACGTCTTCCTTCCATCACTGCCCTGGAAGAACCACGGCAACCGTAGCTTGATTAGGGTGCTGAGCCTCTTTGAAAGAGAGGACTTTCAGCACTTCTCACAAAATTAGGATTCCCCGGTAATGAGGAAGTGGATCAAAACTGCACCTCTGAAACATAGTTGTTCTCGGAGAAGGTACCGTGCTTGTCAAAACAGTACAGCTTAATGCATCGCTTGTTCAGTTGGGGGGGGGGACTTGTCAGATATCAAGCAGTAATAATGAAAACCCCTGTGGAATAAAGAATTTATAATCTATTAATTATTACCTCCAGTTCTATTTTTGTACACTAGTCAAGGTACAATAGCAGAAAGACAATATAATATAATAGCAATCCAGACTTCACAGTATTTGTTAAAGTGTCATTCATGTGAATGCAGAATACAGTCAAACAATATGAAAGTCAAATTGGCCAAATCAGTTGATCAAATTAATTGCAAACCTATACCAAAATCTTGTGAAAAGTGGGAGGAGGAGGAGATTGGAATTATACCCCACCCTTCACTACCCAAGAGAGTCTCAGAGTGGCTTACAAACTCCTTCCCCTCCCCACAACAGACACCCTGTGAGGTAGGTGGGGCTGAGAGAGTTCTTTTGACAACTGACAGCTATGCGAGAACTATGGCTTGCCCAAGGTCATCCAGCAGAGTTCCAGAGAAGGTGCCCACAGGCACAAAAAGGGTTGGTGACCCCTGCCCTACAGAGTTGCCATCAGTTGACGGCCCTTTGGTGTAGTGGTTAAGAGCCAGTTTGGTGCAGTGGTTAAGTGCGCGGACTCTAGTCTGGGAGAACCGGGTATGATTCCCCACTCCTCCACTTGCACCTGCTGGATGACCTTGGGCAAACTGAAGTTCTGTCAGAGCTGTCCTTGAAAAAGCCGTTTCTGTCAAGAGGTCTCTCAGCCCCACCTACCTCACAGGGTGTCTTTTGTGGGGAGGGGAAGGGAAGGGAGTTTGCAAGCTGCTCTGCGACTCCCTTGGGTAGTGAAGGGCCATGGGGTATAAATCCAATCTCTTCTTCACCCAGCAAGGCAGCCCTTTCTCTAACTCGAGGGGCACAATCTCCTCCTTGGGGTAACCACCACCACAAATGAATCTGAAACAGCATCACCTGCTCAATGGATTTGTACTCCCAGCACTCCATATGTGCATTGCTGTTCAAATGCTCTGCCTAACTGACACCACCTCTCACTTTCATTGCAGTAGTTACTGAAGGATGATCCATTACGCTTCCTCACTTTTGTGCTTGTGGCGGAATGCGCCTGCTCTGGCCCGCAGGACCTATTCCACCCTGCCTTCCAAGGTCTTCCCAACACCTGGAGAGGCTTCTTTCCCCCCCCCCTCCGGTAACCTGCCACCACCACTTGACCTTTGTAAAGAATGGCCTGCTGGGAGAGTCAGGGTTCCCGGCTTCCCTTCCAAGTTCTGAGGCCTTGCCTCTGTGTCTCCTGCTGCCCAGCGCCTGGACACTATCGGGACAGTTTACTGCCTCGTGGGCCCCTGGAGGAAGAGCCACTTGCCAACTGCCTGCCTTCCCCCTCCTGGCAATCCTTTTACAAAAATGTGACCGAGATGGTGGAGGTCTGTGTGAATACAGAGAACCATGTCCAGCATCAAAAGTTACAAAGTATTTATTTAAAAGAAAATATTCACAAGCATACTTTTAGCACAGCACCAGACTGAGCAAGGAATACCTCCTCCTCCTCCTCCTCCTCTTCTTCTTCTTCCCACTTGATGGCCCTTTCCACCCCCACCGGCTGGGGGAGCTGAGCTCTCTAGACAAGCCCCGTCAGTGCCTGACTCTCTTCTCTTTCGGCTCCCCGTCCAGGCGAGAAGCCCTACGCCTGCTCCCACTGCAGCCGAGCTTTTGCGGACCGCTCCAACCTCCGCGCCCACCTGCAGACTCATTCGGACATCAAGAAGTACCAGTGCCACACCTGCTCCAAGACCTTTTCCCGCATGTCCCTGCTGCTGCGGCACGAGGAGGCCGGATGCTGCCCTGCCACCTGACCTGGCTCCGAGTTGAGTCTAGCCGGAAGATGGGCCAACCAGGACACGATGGAGAAGATCTGCCGTGCAGAAGCTGGAGTGGCCTTGCGACGTTCAGACTCTGCCGCAGATTGCTCTGTGGAATGCAGGGGGGGGCAGCTCTCAGTCAGGGGACAGGCAGGCGTGGGCTGCCCCGTGCAAGGAAGCTACTCCAGAGGCTGGTTTTGTATCCTTTGCACCAAGTTCTGCAGCAGAATAATCTGCTGTTCTGGAAGCACTTAGTTGCTCCGTCCAGAGAGCGCACCTGGCAGGCTGTTTGCCTGCTGGTTCACCGGGGCAGCAGAGGGCCTCCTTCTTGCCCACAAGGCACTTTCCAGCCGCTCCGTTAGGAGATTTCCATTTCCCGGTTCTGATACAATTGTATGTATGGCAACGTGGCTTTCCTACATTCTTGCGGTTCTGTCCCCCTGCCCACCGACAATTTCTTTGTGGCCAGAACATGGGGTCTTCCTCTTCTCGTTTGGTTGTCTCCTCTGATTTTAAGAAATAAAGTAATGCAAATTAACTTGGTCTCCAAAGCCAAGTCTTATTTATTGTTTTTGCCATGTGGTAGAAGGGTCTGAAGGAAGCTGGTTTCGTTGCATCTTTCGGTTCCGGTTGTGCTTCCCACGGTGCTGGCATTGGGCATGAGCTGGCATCAGGCATGGCCTCTCTGAATTATCACGGTAAGAGGTTCTCGGTCGCAATTCCTTGGCTTGCAAGCCACAGTGGGGACTGCAAGATGCACAGCGCCCATGTATCAGGAACACTGGGAAAGCCCTGCTGGATTGGATCAAAGTTCCATTGAGTCCAGTGTTCTGCTTTCTACAGTAACTAGCTAGATAGCCCCCACTCTCCAAGGACTGCAGGCAAGGTGAGGAAGCCAAACTCACCTCCCTCTGGTACTCCTTCTGTCTCGTTACTTCCTGTTCTGACAGTCAGGGAGGGGCTGTGGCTCGACAGAAGAGCCTCTGCTTGGCCTGCCAAAGGTCTCAGGTTCAATCCCCGGCATCTGCAGTTAAAAGGACCAGGCAGCAGTGTTCCCTCTAAGGTGAGTTAGTGTGAGCTAGCTCACAGTTTTTTAGCCTCTGGCTCACACGCTTTTGTCTCAGCTCAGGAAGGATGGCTCCAGAGCAAAGTAATATATGCAGTAGCTAAATTGCTTGCTCACAACCTTAATGCCAGTAGCTCACAAGGTAGAATTCTTGCTCACAAGACTCCACAGCTTAGAGGGAACATTGCCAGGCAGTAGGTGATGTGAAAGAATTCAGCCTGAGATCCTGGAGAGCGGCTGTCCGTCTGAGTAGACAATACTTACTTTGATGGTCTGATTCAGTATAAGGCAGTTTCATTCTGTGAACTTGGGCAGATCATGAGAGGGAGGGCCCAGGAAGGGTTGCATCAGTGCTTAGTTCTCTTGGCTGTTTCTTACAGGCCCAGGGAAAGGCCAATCGCCACTTTAGGGCCAGGGAGGAATTTTCCTCCAGGTCAGATTGGCCAGGGATCCTGGAGGGTTGTTGTTGTTTTTTTTGTCATCTTCTGGGCGTGGAACAGGGGTCACTGGCAACGCTCCCTCTAAGCCAGTGGTGGCGAACCTATGGCACGGGTGCCAGAAGTGGCACTCAGATCCCTCTCTGTGGGCACGCGTGCCATCGTCACAGCCAGGCCCAGACCATCATTAAAGTGTCGAATTCTCTGCCAAATAATTTTAAGTAAATGAAAGCATTTGGGATTGCTTTCCTTACTTTGTTTGGATCATCTTAAGTTAATGTATGAGTTATTCTTTCTAAAGTAAAACCTCAGTATTCAGGTTAAATTGCCGTGTTGGCACTTTGCGATAAATAAGTGGGTTTTGGGTCGCAGTTTGGGCACTCGGGTCTCTAAAAGATTCGCCATCACTGTCTAAGCTGTGGAGTCTTGTGAGCAAAAAATCTACTTTGTGAGCTACTGGCATTAAAGTTGTGAGCGAGCGATTTGGCTGCTGCATCAATGAGTCTGCTCTGGAGCCCCATCCTGCCTGAGCTAAGACAAAAATGCGTGAGCTGGAGGCTAAAAAACTGTGAGCTAGCTCACACTCACTCAGCTTAGAGGGAACACTGGTCACTGGAGGTTTAAGGGGAGGGGGAGGTAGTTGTGAATTTCCTGCATTATTCAGGGGGTGGAACTAGATGACCCTGGAGGTCCCTTCCAGCTCTGTGATCCTGTGATTCTACATGTGCTTCAGTCAACTGGTAATGGCCTGTTCTGGGACAGCCCCCCCCCCCCGGCTTTTCCAGAATCCAAAAAACAAGATCTGTTGGCTTTTTAATCTGCGGAGGACAGGCTTTTACGAGGCTAATGAATACAGGGAACTGATCAGCACTTTTGAAAACATGTAATGGGGAGAGGAGCCAATGATACAGGGGGTGATCCTTGGCGTGTCCCTGTTGGCACCACGGATAATTAACCGAGCACACAGCGGCTGCCAGTGTCTCTTTCACAAGGTGAATGCGCTCACTGTGCCACCAGCTTTGGCGTCAGGTGCATCATGGTGCGGTGGGAAAGGCACAGGTGCAGTTGTGGCGTGCGAATGCAAAGGATTTCTTTCCTTAGCCCCTTTGAGCCATTCTTTCAGTGGGGATTGTGCAGGAGGGCGGCAGGGTGTGTGTGGCACCTTGTCCTTTTGGCATAAAGCATTTCTCCGCAAGAGAGGGGGCAGCGTTATTACAAGGCGGGGAAGCAGGTGAAGCCAGTCCTGCCAGGACCGCACAGGGAGAGCGGCGTGGATATTTATAATCGGGGCAGTGGTGAAGTACAGCCTTACCCAAGCGCACACAAATAGGACTCAGATATCTAAAGGAAGCTACATTGTAAATTGTGTTCTATTTTGGGCCCCGCGGTGTCTAAATCGGGCTGCTGCACCTGTCGTTCCGAGGGCCAGAGTAGGAAAGAATTCTCGCAGGGTCTAAAATAAGCCCAAATGTTTTTTTCCCCCTTGCAACTTGCTGCAGATGGAAAATGCTTATAAATACGGCGCAGGGCCGCTGGGATCGTGGGCGGGGGGGGGGGGGCCGGCTGCCTGCCAGTCAGGCCGGCCAAGAGTGGTAGGACTGAGATGGAATGAATGAATGAGCTTTTTCCGTTCTCCCTAGTGCTGCGTGGACATGCAGAGCCCGTAGAGAGGCTGTGGCCTCCTTGCTGCTGGGGCTTGTTCTGTTACCGTGTAGTAGTGACGGTATTCAAGCTTTCCCACAGGGTGGCCCTCTCCTCCCCCCGCCACATCCCAAGTCAAGAAGAAAACATTCTGAGCCCCTGCGAATGAAGACGAGACCTACTATTCCGTGGCAGGATAGAGTCACCACTCAGCTGTTCGGGGGCCTCCCAGTGGCGCCATCTCTGGGTAGCATGAACTTGTGCTAAGAGGGGCGGTGGCTCAGTGGAAGAGCCTCTGCTCGCATGCAGACGGTCCCAGGTTCAATCCCCGGCATCTCCAATTAAAAAGGACAAGGCAGCAGGTGATGTGAAATACCCCTGCCTGAGACCCTGGAGAGCTGTCAAGAGGGGCTGTGGCTCAGTGGAAGAGCCTCTGCTTGGCGTGCAGAAGGTCCCAGGTTCAATTCCCGGTGGCATCTCCAGTTAAAAAGGAACAGGCAACAGGTGATGTGAAAGACCTCCGCCTGAGACCCTGGAGAGATGTCAAGAGGGGCTGTGGCTCAGTGGAAGAGCCTCTGTTTGGCGTGCAGAAGGTCCCAGGTTCAATCCCCGGTGGCATCTCCAGTTAAAAAGGAACAGGCAACAGGTGATGTGAAAGACCTCCGCCTGAGACCCTGGAGAGCTGTCAAGAGGGGCTGTGGCTCAGTGGAAGAGCCTCTGCTTGACGTGCAGAAGGTCCCAGGTTCAATCCCCGGTGGCATCTCCAGTTAAAAAGGAACAGGCAACAGGTGATGTGAAAGACCTCCGCCTGAGACCCTGGAGAGCTGTAAAGAGGGGCCGTGGCTCAGTGGAAGAGCCTCTACTTGGCAGGCAGAAGGTCCCAGGTTCAGTCCCCGGCATCTCCAGTTAAAAAGGACCAGGCCAGAGGTGATGGGAAAGACCTCCGCCTGAGACCCTGGAGAGCTGTAAAGAGGGGCTGTGGCTCAGTGGAAGAGCCTCTGCTTGGCATGCAGAAGGTCCCAGGTTCAGTCTGCAGCATCTCCAGTTAAAGGGACCAGGCCAGAGGTGATACGAAAGACCTCCGCCTGAGACTGAGGCCGTGGCTCAGTGGAAGAGCCTCTGCTTGGCATGCAGAAGCCCCCAGGTTCAATCCCAGGCATCTCCAATTAAAAAGGAACAGGGAGTGGATGATGTGAAGGACCTTTCTCTGCCTGAGACCCTGGAGAGCCGCTGCCAGTCGGAGGGGACAAGACCGACCTGAGTCAATAGAAGGCAGCTCCACACGCATTCATGCATGAGAGGGTGACCCCAGAAGTCCTTGGATCGAATCTCACCTTGGCCAAGGGGAGAGTCAATAGGTCACCCTCCGTCCCCTCCCCTGTAAAATGGGTCTAAGAATATTGACCTATCCTAATGGGTTGCTTGTGGGGGTTACTGAAGTCACAGATGTGTGTGTGCCTGAAGGTTACGCAGTAGCCTTACTGTAAATGTTAAGCTCTCTAGGCGGGGGCTCTGTTGCATCCATACAGTTCGGTGTAGTGGTGAAGTGCGCAGACTCTAATCTGGGAGAACTGGGTTTGATTCCCCACTCCTCCACTCGCAGCTGCTGGATGACCTTAGGCAAGCCGTAGTTCTGATAAGAGCTGTTCTTGGGGAAAAAAGTAGTTTCTGTCAGAGCTCTCTCAGCCCCACCTGCCTCACAGGCAACGCTCCCTCTAAGCTCTGGAGTCTTGTGAGCAAAAATTCTACTTCGTGAGCGACTGGCATTGAAGTTGTGAGCGAGCGATTTGGCTGCTGCATAAATGAGTTTGCTCTGGAGCTATCCCTTCCTGAGCTAAGACAAACGTGTGAGCCAGAGGTTGAAAAACTGTGAGCTAGCTCACACTAGCTTAGAGGGAACACTGCTCACAGGGTGTCTGTTGTGGGGAGGGGGAGGGAAAGGAGTTTGTAAGCCGCTTTGACACTCTGAGTGAAGGGCGGGGTATAAATCCAATCTCCTCCTCTTCTTCTTCCTCTTCTTCTTCTCTGGTCTTTCAAGCATCTAGGGCAGTAGCAAGCTGCTGTGGCCTAGAGGAAAGGGTCTGCCCCAGAAGCACAGTTTCTGCTGGGCTCTGACCCAGGAAACTGCAGAACACAGGAGCACACAACACTGCCTTGTATTGAATCAGGCCTCAGGTCCATCAAGTCCAGTCTTGCCTGCTCTGGTTGGCAGTGAGTCTCCAGGGTCTCAGGCAGAGGGGTCTTTCAAATCACCGACTGCCAGATCCTCTACCTGGAGAGGCCGGGGACTGAACCTGGGACCTTCCGCATGCCAAGCAGAGGCTCTAGCAATGAGCAATTACCCCTCCCTAGGGATGGCGGGAGGGATGCCAACCAGCCGGTATCACACGGGCACTTAAATTAAGTGCAAAACAGTAATGGATGGATGCAGGGCCAGGAGTGTGGGTGCGGACTGTGGGAGTCGCTCCCCCAGATCAGCTGGCGAGGATATGTTCTCCTGAAACAGCTCAAGAGCCAGCTACCTGGCAAGGTCCGGAAAGCCTCTGGACTTTCCTCAAGGGAACCTTAGACTTTCAAGCCTTTTCCACCGTCTAAATTGTAATTCTGCACTTCTTAAAATGCGGCTGTCTAGAAATAGACAAAATGTGGATTGCGGGACAGCAGCTGAATTGTTAGCATCCTACTGTACTGAAGCCCTGGGGCCGGATCCCACAGATCTATTCTACTCCTCTCGGGCTCAGGGTGGTCTGCCATTGCCTGGATCTGTGTTGTGACCCTCGACTGCTTTGGTGGTCCAGGGCTCTTTTTGTAGAAAAAGCCCAGCAGGAACTCATTACCATAATAGGCCACACCCAACAGCAGAAGCTCATTAGCACACTAGGCCACACCCCTGACAGCACAGCTCATTAGCACATTAGGCCGCACCCCCACGTTACCAGAAGTGTGGTCATCCAGCCACACCCACCTTTTGCTTCTTATTCAGTTTACCTTGTTTGTTGTCAAAACCCAGGGCCTTTTTTGTAGCAGGGACTCCTTTGCATGTTAGGCCACACACCCCTAATGTAGCCAATCCTAATGAGTTCCTGCTGTTGGGTGTGGCCTATTATGCTAATGAGTTCCTGCTGGGCGTGGCCAACTCGGGAGCCAGCCGGAACGCCGTTCCTGTGCGTTCCTGCCCAAAAATAGCCCTGGTGGTCTCCCATCCAAGAACTAACTAGGGCTGCCCCTGCTTAGCTTCTGAGATCTGATAAGATCGGGCTAGCCTGCGCCATCCAGGCAACAGACATTCAGAGATGGTTTGCCGTTGCCTGCTTCTGTGCTGCGACTCTGGCATGCCTTGGAGGACTCCCATCCGAATACTAGCCAGGGCCGACCCTGCTTGGCTTCCGAGATCTGACGAGATCCAGCCAGCCTGAGAGATTGCCTGAGAGTTGTAAACAAGGATGAGGTGCGGGGAGGGAGCTAACGATGGCCCCTAGACCCTCACAGCTCCATCAGTCCCTTGCCACTAAAGAAATTACTTCAAAATAAGCAACTGTTCTCTTTTTTCACACCACAGTGTCCGAATGAATCTCTCTCTGTGTTACGTTTGCCATCAAGTCGCCTATGACTTATGGCGGCTGTGTGAGTGCAGGCAGGAGTCATTTCGTAGAAAAAGAGGTGCAGGAGCTCATTAGCATACCTTATTAGCATAACTCATTTGCATGTGCCACACCCCCTGACATCACCGGAAGTGTGTCGGAAGGCAACACCCACCACTCAGGCTCCACTGGACTGTTTTGGATTGCTAGCTATTGGGGGGGGATGTGCAGATCTGCCCTCACAGAGGAGGGAGAGCTTGTACCTGAAGGTGGGGGGGCGGGGGGCCCTCTGCAACTTACCTGGCTGCTTCTTGCTCCTTGTGGCCTGACTGAGGGCTGCTGGGAGCAGGGGGCGGGGCTTGTTGCATGTGCCCGCCTCCTGGGCTCCTTACTGCCGGAGCTCCACTCCTGTGCGCTCCTGCAGAAAATGACCCCTGAGTGCATGACCCAAACTGAAGGCCCATGGCTTCCTTCATCGAGTCCCTCCATCTCCTGTTGGGTCTTCCTCTCTTCCCGCTGCCTTCTGTTCTTCCTGTCATTCTTGTCTTGTCCAGGACATCCTGTCTTCTCGCGATGAGACTAGTCTCACTTTAGTCCTTCTAACCTTGTAATTTTGATTTCAAACGAACACACAGTATTGCCTGTAAGCAGGGGTCGTTTCGTAGAAAAAGAGCTAGGGGGACTCATTAGCATAACTCATTAGCATATGCCACACCCCCTGACATCACCGGAAGTGTGTCATAAGGCCACACCCCCTGACATCACGGGAAGTGTGTCATAAGGCCACACACCCCGCCCCCAACGGTCCCGGCCGGCGGCCGTGCAGCTCCACTCCCGAGCTTCATGAGGGGCCCGGTAATGGACCTGCAAGGCCGGCGGGAGTGCAAGGAAGCCCCGCGAAGGCCCTCCCTGGCCCCAGGCAGGAAGGGGTGGGGAGAGGCAGGGAGGAAGCAACTTACCCTCCCTCTTCTCCTGCCTCTTCCTGGCTGATTGAGGGCCGGAAGCGGGGCGGCCGGAAGTAGGGGGCGGGGCTTCGTCATGTGCCCCGCCCCCCGTACCTCACCAGGGGGAACTGCGTTCCCCCGCGATCCCCCCCCCCGAAATGACCTCTGCCTGTAAGCGTTTCTGTCTGCTTTTATAAAGGGGGTGTGGCCTTCTTCAAAGGGGCAGGTTTTTCCGGGGCCCTGGAGCCTCGTGTTGCAGGTATTTCTGAGAATCTCTGAGTCACAGCAAACGGTTTGAAAATATAAAAGTGATGAGGATTCTGGCCTCACTTGCAAATTGCCCCCAAACACCTTCTCCTGAGAGCCAGTTGTGGTGTCGTGGTATACAGCAGTGGACTCTAATCTGGAGAACCAGCTTGATTCTCCACTCCTCCTCCACATGAAGCCAACTGGGTGACCTTGGGCCAGTCACCATTCTCTCCGGACTCTCAGCCCCGCCTACCTCACAGGGTGTTTGATGTGGGGAGAGGAAGGGAAGGAGATTGTAAAGCACTCTGAGACTCCTTCTGGTAGTGAAGGGGGGGTATAAAACTAACTCTTCTATTTCTAGCCACGTCTTGGAACTCTGCTTAAGGCCAGAGGAACTTTCTTACCACTTCACCAGAGCTGAGCTTCAAGAAGACCAAGGCTTTTAGCTCTCTCAGACCTACATCAATTTAAGCCTTGGAGAAAACTGCTCTGCTAACAGTCTCTAGAGAACTTGTGTATTTACATAAGAACATAAGAGAAGCCAATGTTGGATCAGGCCAAAGGCCCATCCAGTGGCCAAAAATACCGGGTGTGCCATCAGGAGGTCCAGCAGTGGGGCCAGGACACCAGAAGCCCTCCCACTGTTGCCCCCCCAAGCACCAAGAATACAGAGCATCCCTTGCCCCAGACCGAGAGTTCCTACCTATACCTTCTGGCTCATAGCCACTGACGGACTTCTGCTCCATATGTTTATCCAATTCACTCTTGAAGCTGTCCATGCTTGTAGCCACCACCACCTCCTGCGGCAGGGAATTCCACGTGTTCATCACTCTTTGGGTGAAGAAGGACTTCCTTTTATCTGTTCTAACCCGACCGCTCAGCAATTTCATAGAATGCCCACTTGAGTTCTTGTATTGTGAGAAAGGGAGAAAAGTACTTCTTTCTTGACCTGCTCTATCCCATGCATAATCTTGTAAACCTCGATCAAGTCACCCCTCAGCCATCGTTTCTCCAAGCTAAAGAGCCCCAAGCCCTTTAACCTTTCTTCATAGGGAAAGTGTTCCAGCCCTTTTATCATTCTAGTTCATTTATTTCCCCTCGTGGGGACCCAAAGCACCCTTCTCCTCTCCTCCATTTTATCCTCACAACAACCCTGTGAGGTAGGTCAGGCTGGGAGCGTGTGACTGGCCTAAGGTTACCCAGCAACCTTTCATGACACAGCTGGGGAATTTGAACCTGGGCCTTCCAGTTCGTAGTTCGACACTCTTAGCAACTGCACCACAGTGGCTCTGAGCTGAGGCTGGGGCAGGTGACCTTGTCTTTGCACCCCACTTTACAATCTTTGGTTTTTTCACACTGCCCATGCCCGGCCTGCCTTGATCTGACTGGATATATGAGAGGCAGCATGGGTGCTGAGCCAGGACACCTTGCCATTCTACCCCGCTTCTTCCTCCCATGACGAATGGAAAAATAGTGCCCCCAAAATTAGCCTGCATAAATAGTGCCTGCTTCTGGCCAGGCAAAGTTTCTCGGGCGATTATGCCAAGAGGGGCAAAAATAGAGGCTGCCTTTCTATCTATACCCTCTTGGCTGGCCCTCTGCTTTCTATCTTTAACCTGCTGGCAAGCTTCGATGGAACCCGGCGTGTCAACTTCCAGGGTTCCGCGAGCACAGCGGATGGTGGACAGGTGGCAAAAACAACTCCCAAACTGGCACTGGGGGGGGGGGGGGGAGGGGGGGGAGGTTTGAGCCGGCTGGCAGTGGGCAGGCTGCCAGTCCCAGGGTACTTTCCGCGAAGAGTCTGGATTTTCCGTCGGCTGGCTCCTCTTGTGGATAGGGCAAGATCCGGGGCACGACGATCCATTTTGAGCACTGGCCGATATTTGCATGTGCTGCTGGGAGCGTGGCCAATGTGTCATCCCACCCAAGGGCGATTCAGCAGGCAGCAGGTAACCGGTCATCCTCCCCACCCTGAGAGTTGGTCATTGTCCTCCAAGGAGCTCAGAGCCAGGGACATGCGTCTGCCTTCCCTCTGTCCTTACAGCTGCCCTATGAGGTGGATCTGGCGGAGAGAGAGGCAGCAGCTGCCACAAATCACCTGGTGAGCGAGGATTTTCACCTCGGCCTCCCCGGACCTTCTAACTTCTACACCACACACAGCCTTCTCTTAAACCACCTGTTGGCTTGCAGAGAACGGGCTAACCCATCTCACACATTCAGCGGAAATGGAGGTGGTGGACTGCTTCACGTGTGCGCTTTCTCACTGCTGACGTGAGGTGACTTTCCCATGCAATTTGACAAACAGTAATTGCCAAGCGTATACCTTCCTGAGGGTGACAGAATACCTTGAAGAAGAAGAGATTGGGTTTATACCCCATGGCCCTTCACTACCCAAGGGAGTCCAAGAGCGGCTTACAAACTCCTTTCCCTTCCCCTCCCCACAGTCAGTGGGGCTGAGAGAGCTCTGACAGAAACGGCTCTTTTTCAAGAACAGCTCTGACAGGACAATGGCTTGCCCCAGGTCATCCAGCAGGTGTAAGCGGAGGAGTGGGGAATCAAACCAGGTTCTCCCAGATTACAGTCTGCGCACTGAACCACTACACTAAACTACACCACTGAACTGCCTCCAAGGAACAAGACTTGGAAAGGCCTTTGCCTGCCTTCTGGAGAAACACTGCCGGCTAGGGAGGGTCCATGGCTCAGTGGCAGGAAGTCCCAGGTTCAATCTCCAGCGTCTCCAGTTAAAAAAGGACCAGGCAGTAGGTAATGTGAAAGATCTTTCTCTGCCTGAGACCCTGGAGAGCCGCTGCCAGTCTGAGTAGACAATCCTGACTCCGATGGACCGAGGGTCTGATTCAGTAGAAAGCATCTTCATGTGTGTTCAAACAGATAATTTGGGGCTAAACAGAGAACACGGCAGCAGGCAGCTGCATGTATGTGTTGGTTATACATTATTATAAGAGATTTTTTTTCTGAATCCAGCTGATAGTCCCAAAGGCAAGTGTACAGGCGAGTGGAAGCATTTCTTTTAAAAATCCAGGTGAATCAAGACAGATGTATTTGCCGGAGTCTGGGTGCGTAATGCCTCTTCAAGAAACAGACCCTGGGAGGGAATCATTTTCAAAGTGAGCAATGGGGTGGTGGTGGAAAGTTCACCCTCTCCCCACTGCAGTCACATGCATGGGTGGGGGGGGGGTCAGTATTTTAATTGCATTTCACAGCAAGTGGTACAGAGCTGCTCTCGACAAACTCCCTGAACAGGGAGCGTAAATATTCTGCCCAAGTCACCTTGGTCCTTGGCATGGGGAATAGTCTTTAAAGAGGGAGGGACTTGCTTTTGGAGGTGTGTGGTGTTAGTTAGGCCTTCCTTTATTGAGCAATACTCGCATACCACAAACAGAACATCATCAAACAGTGCAGCTTCTGCGAGAGAAGTGAAAGGTGCTGGGGGGGGGGAGAAAACTGAATAATTTCACTGTGGGATCAAATATAAATTTGAGGTTTTGCTTCATTTTGTTTAATTCATAGTAAGAGAACTGGTGTGGGGATTCCTGTTCCCAAGTTTGGTGCAAGAACCAGTTTGGTGTGGTGGTTAGGAGCGCAGACTCTAATCTGGGAGAACCGGGTTTGATTCCCCACTCCTTCCATGCAGCTGCTGGTGTGACCTTGGGTCAGTCACCAGAAATGCTCCCTCTAAGCTGTGGAGCCTTGTGAGCAAAAATTCTACTTGGTGAGCTACTGGCATTAATGTTGTGAGCAGGAGATTTGGCTACTGCATAAATTAATTTGCTCTGGAACAATCCTTCCTGAGCTAAGACAAAAATGTGTGAGCTGGAGGCTAAAAAACTGAGCCAGCTCTCCCTAACTCAGCTTAGAGGGAACATTGGTCACCAGTTCTCTCAGAGCTGTTCTCTCACGTGCAGTTTCTGTCAGAGCTCTCTCAGCCCCTCCTACCTCAAAGGGTGTCTGTTGCGGGGAGAGGAAGGGAAGGAGATTGTAAACCGCTCTGAGACTCCTTCGGGTAGGGAAGGTGGGGTATAAATCCAGTCTCTGCGTCTTCAAAACATGTTTCAGTTCTGTTTCGTGCTCAAAATTTACTATATCAGGTGCAGAATATTGAAGTGACCCAGCTTCTGTTCCGACAAGGCAGGAGCAGTGGAGCAAATAGAGGTCAGGGTGGGTAGGGAGGTCATGTTCAATGTTCCCTCTAAGCTGAGTTAGTGTGAGCTAGCTCACAGTTTTTTAGCCTCTGGCTCACACAGTTTTGTCTCAGCTCAGGAAGGAGGGCTCCAGACCAGACTAATGTATGCAGTAGCCAAGTTGCTTGCTCACAACTTTAATTCTAGTAGCTCACGAAGTAGAATTTTTGCTCACAAGTCTCCTCAGCTTAGAGGGAACATTGGTCATGTTAATGATTTTTTTAATCGGACTAGCTTGGCAGACTAAGGTCTCCAGTATGTTTCAGCAGTTGTTCCCTCCAAGCTAAGTTAGCCTCTGGCTCACGGATTTTTGTCTTCGCTCAGGGAGGATGGCTCCAGAGCAAACTAATTTAGGCAGCAGCCCAATCGCTCGCTCACCACTTTATTGCCAGTGGCTCACAAAGTAGAATTTTTGCTCACAAGACTCCACAGCTTAGAGGGAGCATTGGTTACAGTGCTAGACTAAGACCTGGGAGACCCAGGTTTGAATCCTTTTTCTCCGCCATGAATCGCACCCGGTGAGTGGGCGATCTCACAGGGCTGTTGTGAGGATAAAATGGAAAAGGGGGGGGGGGAGAATCATGCACCCAGCCCTGTAAGCTACATGGCAGAAAGGAAGGATCAAAATGTACTGCATAAATTCTGACTTGGGTGGTTTTCCTCTTACATATTGCATTTTGTGGAGAGTTCTGGCAAACTCCCAAGCCTGCACGCTATTTTATTACATTTTGGGTGGTCCTAATACATTGCCATGGCTTTTGTTTTCCGTTTTTGCTTTGGGTACTAGTCATGGCTGCCTCCATCTTCGGTCTCACAAACGGACTGGGACAGACAGTGCCAGATACGAGGCGAGTGAAAAAGAAATCTGCCTTTTGCAGCACCTCCAGCCCCTGAGCTCCCTCTAGCGTCTTCACTGCCAGATAGTCTCTGGTCTTATCGAGCAGCTGGGCACTTCCTGACAACACAACTGAAGTGACTCTGGTGGGGTGGCGTGGAGCGACCAGTCTTGACCAGAACAGGGCGAGCAGCAATCTTCACACATGCCAAATGTACACAATATTGCTTTTGTGTGTGTGTTTCTCTGGATGGTTTCCCCGAATCATTCCCAAAGAGGCAGTCTTTAGAGTCACAGATGCCCGCAAGACGTTTCTTCTGCCTCCAACTCTCGCAGCCATACCCTATCCATACCTTGTGGCTAACAGCCACTGATGGACCTCTGCTCCATATGTTTATCTAATTCCCTCTTGAAGCCGTCCATGCTTGTAGCTGCCACCACCTCCTGTGGCCGTGAATTCCATGTGTTCATCACTCTTTGGGTGAAGAAGTCCTTCCTTTTATCTGTTCTAACCCGACTCCTCAGCAATTTCATGGAGTGCCCACGAGTTCTTGTATTGTGAGAAAGGGAGAAAAGTACCTCTTTCTCTACCTGCTCTATCCCATGCATCATCTTATAAACCTCAATCATGTCACCCCTCAGTCGTCGTTTCTCCAAACTAAAGAGCCCTAAGCGCTTTAACCTTTCTTCATAGGGAAAGTGTTCCAACCCTTTTATCATTCTAGTTGCCCTTTTCTGCACTTTTTCCAATGCTATAATATCCTTTTTAAGGTGTGGTGACCAGAACTGTACACAGTATTCCAAATGAGGTTGCATCATTGATTTATGTAGGGGCATATGATATTGGCTGATCTGTTTTCAATACCCTTCCTAATAATCCCCAGCATAGCGTTGGCCTTTTTATTGCAGTCATACACTGTCTCGACATTTTCAGTGAGTTATCTACTATGACTCCAAGATCTCTCTCTTGGTCAGTCTCTGCCAGTTTGGACCCCATCAACGTGTATTTATATTTAGGATTTTTGGCTCCAATGTGCATCACCTTGCACTTGGCCACATTGAACCCCATTTGCCACGTTGATACCCACTCGCCCATCCTCAACAGATCCCTTTGGAGTGCCTCACAATCCTCCCTGGTTTTCCTCAACCCTGAACAACTTTGTATATCTGCAAACTTAGCCACTTCACTGCTTACTCCCAACTCCATATAACTGATGAACAAGTTAAAAAGCATCGGACTGAGTACTGATCCCTGCGGTACCCCACTGCTTACCACCTTCCACTGAGAAAATTGCTCATTTATACTCTCTGTTTCCTGTTAATTAGCCAGTTTTTGATCCACAAAAGGACTTGTCCTTTTATCCCGTGATTTTTTAGCTTACTTAGGACCCTTTGATGAAGAACTTTATCAAAAGCTTTCTGGAAGTCAAGGTAAACAATATTGGGTCCCCCTTGTCCACATGTTTGTCCACCCCCTCAAAGAACACTAACAGGTTAGTGAGACAAGATCTTCCCTTACAGAACCCATGCTGAGTCTGCCTGAAAAGTTTTTGTTCATCAATGTGCTTACTGATTCTTTCCTTCATAACAGTTTCCACCAATTTACCTGGTATCCAGGGCAGACTGACTGGCCTGTAATTTCCCAGATCTCCTCTGGAACCCTTTTTAAAGATGGGAGTGACATTAGCTACCTCCCAGTCCCCTTAAGCCAGAGATGTTGAACTCATTTGTTAGGAGGGCTGGATCTCACATAAACCTTTGTCAGGGCCATGTGTGCCATAAAACGTAATCCAGGTACCAGAGATATAAACTATATAAAGATAGCACCTGGAGAGCTCTGGGTTGGTGGGCTAGGAGGGGGGTGCAAAGGAAAACCCACAGGGGTGGACTGGAGAGCCATTGGTGCAGCAGTGGGCAGGCGCTCCCATGCTGCTTGACTGCAGCAGAGGAGGTTGTTCTGCCATGCTGAAGCCACAACTGGAGTGGCTCCAGCCACTCCCCCTGAGCAGCCTCCTCTTCCCTCCCTTGTACTAGTTGCTTGCGGGCCGCATAAGATGTATTGTATTAATTTTAGATGTATTGTATTAATTTTACTGGTTGTAAGCCGCCCTGAGCCGCTTGGGGGGGGGGAGGGCGGGATAAAAATCTAATAAATAAATAATTAAATACAGAGGTCATTTCTGGGGG
>NW_015172692.1:37526-39986 GCF_001447785.1 Gekko japonicus
CCGCTTGAGCAACGGCTGCGACTGTCCGTGCGGGAAACGGCCCTCCTCGGAGCCGCCTGCAGGGTTCCGCCCGCCAGACTGCAGGGCGCAAAATAAGGCGAGCGAAGAGTCCCATCTTCCGAGGCGGCTTATTGGCTGGGAGCAGCCACAAGAGGGGGTGAGGCTGGCGCCGATTGGGCCGCCTGGGAGCAGCTGGGGCCTCGCTGGCCAATCCCGGGAGGGGGCGGTGCTTCCGGGCATGCGGCTTGTGCAGACACATGTCGGAGGCTTGCAAAGTCCCGGCGTCTCCCGGAGCCGTCGCAGCTGGGAGGTTTAGGCTGCTGGGCGGACTGCCGTCGGGGGGACGATCCTTTGGCTTCCCTGTTGGCCGAGTGCCCTGAGGGCGCCACCCACCCAGCGACCCCCGCCGCCTTTGCAGCGCCCCCATGGCCGAAGAGAAGCCCCCCCTGACGGTGGTGACCTGCACGGCCCCGGTCAACATCGCGGTGATCAAATACTGTGAGTGGCGCCCGCAGAGGGCCCCGGCTGCTTTTGAGCGTCAGGATTGCAGAGGCTGGGCAAGAAGTGGGGCAGGAGGAGGAGGAGGAAGGGTTAACGGGAGCCGGTGTGACCAGGTGCTTAGGAGGCTGGCTTGGGACCAGGTGGGGAGCAGTGCTCCCTCTAAGCGGTGGAGTCTTGTGAGCAAAAAGTCTACCTTGTGAGCTCCTGGCATGAACGATTTGGCTACTGAGTAAATGAGTTTGCCCTGGAGCCCATCCTTCCTGGGCTAAGACAAAAATGTATGAGCCGGAGGCTGAAAAACTGCGAGCTAGCGCACACTCACTCAGCTTAGAGGGAACACTGGTGGGGAGGCCTGTGGGTCTGAAGCAAGAGAGCAACGTTGGAGGCCAGGGGCACCTTTAAGAAACTCTCCGTCTGGGGCAAGGGATGCTCTGTGTTCTTGGTGCTTGGGGGGGGGGGAGGGGGGGGGGGGTTTTTGGAATTCCCTAGTGTCCTGGCCCCACTGCTGGACCTCCTGATGCCACCTGGTGTTTTTGGCCACTGTATGACAGAGTGTTGGACTGGACGGGCCACTGGCCTGATCCAACATTGGCTTTTCTTATGTTCTTATAAGAGGGAATTGGATAAACATCTGGAGCGGAAGTCCATCAGTGGCTATTAGTTGCAAGGTGTAGAGAGAAACTCTCAGTCGGGGGCAAGGGATGCTCTGTATTCTTGGTGCTTGGCGGGGGGCAACAGTGGGAGGGCTTCTAGTGTCCTGGCCCCACTGCTGGACCTCCTGCTGGCACCTGGTGTTTTTGGCCACTGTGTGACACAGAGTGTTGGACTGGAGGGGCCATTGGCCTGATCCAACATTGGCATCTCTTATGTTCTTATATGGAGCAGAAGTCCCTCAGTGGCTATTAGCCACAAGGTATAGATAGGAACTCTCAGGCTGGGGCAAGGGATGCTCTGTATTCTTGGTGCTGGGGGGGGGCAAGAGTGGGAGGGCTTCTGGTGTCCTGGCCCCACTGGTGGACCTCCTGAGGGCACCTGGTATTTTTGGCAACTGTGTGACATAGAGTGTTGGACTGGACGGGCCATTGGCCTGATCCAACATTGGCTTCTCTTATGTTCTTATGTCTGGGGCAAGAGATGCTCTGTATTCTTGGTGCTTGGGGGGATGGGGGGTCAACAGTGGGAGGGCTTCTAGTATCCTGGCCCCACTGATGGACCTCCTGATGGCACCTGGTATCTTGGCCTCTGTGTGACAGACGGAGGGTTGGACTGGATGGGCCACTGGCCTGATCCAACATTGGCTTCTCTCATTTTCTTATGTTCTTAAGACCAGTAAAGCTTAATTCTGCCTATAAACGTTCGTGTGCAAGCACACTTCTTCAGATCTGGGAGACCTCGGTTTGAATCCTTTCTCGTGCAATGGAAGTTTGCTGGGTGATCTTGGGCTAGTCACACCCTTTCGGTCTAACCCACCTCACAGGGTTATTGTGATGATAACCAGAAACCAAGCTTGTCGTTCTTTTTATCTGATTAAAAAACACTTCACTATTTTGCATGCTAATTTAACAAGCAGCCATCTACATATATAACTATGATCTGTAATTCCATTTCACTGTATCTGAGGAAGTGTGCTTTGCACACGAAAGCTCACACCTTGAATAAAACTGTGTTGGTCTTAAAGGTGCCACTCTGGACTCAAACTTTGTCCTGTTGCTTCAGACTGACGTGGCTGCCCACTTTGATCTAGGGCCTTTGTGAGTGAGGATAATGGAGGGGAGGGGAAGGATGTAAGGTTCCTCGAGTTCCCATGGGGGGGGGGAGAGAAATTGGGATATAAATTAAATAAATAAATAGTAAAGGGGGCTCCTAAAAGGCTTGCACTAGCCACTGTCTTTGCGCGAAAGGGCTAGATCTGAAAAGAGAGCACCTCTCCTCTTTCTTATGACTTGGATGAGAAGAAGA
>NW_015172692.1:40120-50970 GCF_001447785.1 Gekko japonicus
AACTTTTTTGGGCAGGCAATGCTAAATCTAAAAATACAGTGCTCAAAGAAGGGGCAGTTTCCTGGCATTGCCAAGTGTGAATAGCCAAGACGTGCAGAAGAACAGCTTAGTCCATTGCTCTGTTGTTGTGCACTTGTCGTAGAAAAGTTACAGTGCTTTAAAGATGTGACGGTCTTTCGAAATTTTTAATATGCTGATTGTTTTACCAGAGAGAATTTTAAAAGGCGTCTTCTGAAATGCAGGCTGTAAATTAGATGTTTTTCTGTCCCTTCCTCCACCTCCAGTTTTTACATTTCATGCGTAGGCAAGTAATTAAATCAAAAGCCAGGAGAAGGTGGATAGCTGAGGCGTAGCCCGTAATAGACTTCTCTTGTTGCGGTTGTACAATTCCTCCCTGTTTGCAACGGAGAAAGCAGGTTGGACTACCTCTACCGAACCCCGAGACGTACGATTCTCTGGAACCTCTAACTAGCATGAGGATCCGGTTGCAGGGAACGGGCCGGTGCTGCAGTTTTGCTTCCCTCCCCCGTTCTAATGATATTCATCCTTCGCCCAGGGGGAAAACGTGACGAAGACCTGATCTTGCCCATTAATTCCTCCCTCAGTGTCACCCTGCACCAGGATCAGGTTAGTAACGGATCATAATAAATGTGCTGTTTTGCTTGTCAAACTGAGCAGGAAGTGTTGCCGACTCGGACAGAAGAGCGATTGTCAGCCGTGGATCCAGGGCTAAGCAGTGTGTGTCGGGACGGTCCGCTCAAGAGATCAAATCCAGTGACGTCAATTGTCTTAAAAATATGATTCAAGAAGCCTGAACCCTGCTGGGTCTGCTAAAACTCAGGGGTTTTGTTTTGAAATTGTCATAATTCACGAGGCCCTGGGAAGTCCTCTTTCTGTGACTTGCGCCATGAGCACCAGCCGTGCATGGCCCTAAAATCCCTTGGAATAAGCACTGACTTCGGGGATCACCATGCAACGGCGGTGGTTTTTCATAGTGTGGAATCCATGCACTAACATTTTTCTTGCCCTCTTTGCAGCTGGAGTTTCCCTGACCAGGAAAGGTGCTCTTGCTGAAGTCAGGTGGAAAAGGGGCCAGAAGAGAGAGCCTCTCGATTTCTACCGTCTTGACTTTCGGCTTTGTGCTTCTTTTGCAGCTCAAAACCACCACGACAGCGGCCATCAGCCGGGACTTCAAAGAGGACCGCCTCTGGCTCAACGGGAAAGAGGATGATATTGGGCACCCCCGTCTCCAGTCTTGCCTGCGGGAGAGTGAGTGCAAGGCAGGGATGGGGGGTGGGGAGGGCAAAAACCGAGAGCCAGTGTGACGGAATGGCTGAAATATTCACGGTCTGGGTTCAAATCCTTCCTCCGCTGTGAAAGTCCCTGGGTGACTCTGGGTCGGTCACTTAGCCCACCTCGCAGGTTTGTTGTAAGGATAAACTTGGGAGGAGGGGAGGACCAATAATAATAATTTCTAAAAATTATACATTGCAGCCAGAGTTCTGCATCCTGAAGACCTTCGCTTACACGGGGAGGGAGGAGTTTTGGGCCAGGTTTAAGATGGCCAGAAACAGGGCATTTGTGTGAGCTGGCTGGTGCGAAGTAGAATTTTGAGTATTCCTCCTGGGTTCTGTGAATGGCAGGTATGGAATTAACTCTTCCAAGTGTCTGAATTCCTGAAGTGGGCTGCAGACTTTTGTTTAACTTTAGTGCAAAATTCTGCTGCTTTCTCTGTCGCACTACAGTTGAGACACTCATGTTTGAATGTTCCTTTGTGCAAAGAACGTTTTGATGTTGGAAAGAAAGGTTCTAGTGTCAGCCTCTCTTCCTTGCCTCTCTCTCATCCCTCCCATCTTCCAAGGACCCCTCAGGGCAGCATTCTCAATTCCCCCTTTGCGCTACATTAACCCCGTGAGGTAGGTGAGGCTGGCAGAGAGAGGGACTGGCTGAGGTGAGCTTCAGGGCTTAGCACAGGTCTGAAGCCAGGGGGCATCATCGCATCCTGGTCCTACACTCCCCCCCACACACACACACTGGCTCTCAATGCACAAACTTTTCAGTGTGCTGTGAAATTTTTTGCGGGGGGTGGTGGACAGCGCTGTCAAGTCATGGCCAATGTTCCCTCTAAGCTGTGGAGTCTTGTGAGCAAAAATTCTCCTTTGTGAGCTCCTGGCATTAAAGTTGTGAACGAGCAATTTGGCTACTGTATAAATCAGTTTGCTCTGGAGCCCCATCCTTCCTGAGCTAAGACAGAAATCTGTGAGCTGGAGGCTAAAAAACTGTGAGCTGGCTCACGCTCACTCAGCTTAGAGGGAACACTCATGGCCAACTTATGGGGTTTTCAAGGCAAGAGGCGCTCAGAGGGGGGGGTCTGCCCTTGCCTGCCTCTGCGTAGCGACCCTGGACTTCCTTGGAGGTCTCCCATCCAAGGACTAACCAGGGCCGACCCTGCTTAGCCTCTGAGATCTGATGAGATTGGACTAGCCGGGGCCATCATGGGTGGGGCAGTTGTTTTGTTTCCATGAGCATCCCGTTCTGTGAGCCCACACCTGCTTTGGTAGCAGAGGTCGATTCGGGGGGGATCGTGGGGGATCGCAGTTCCCCCGGGTGAGGGGCGGGGGGCGGGGGACGCGACGCACGACACCCGGGCCTCCCCGCTTCCAGCCCTCATTCAGCCAGGAGGAGGCAGGAGAAGAGGGAGGGTAAGTTGCTTCCTCCCCGCCTCTCCCCACCCCTGCCTGCCTGGGGCCAGGGAGGGCCTTGGTGGGGCTTCCTCGCGCTCCCGCCGGCCTTGCAGGTCCACCACCGGGTCCCTGATGCTAATGAGTTATGCTAATGAGTTCCCCTAGCTCTTTTTCTACGAAACGACCCCTGTTCGGTAGCATAGAAGCGCACGTCTTCCACCTCACGCATGAGCACACATGAGCTGCCTTGTACTGACTCCGACCTTCCGTCCCTCAAAGTCAGTATTGTCTCCTCAGACTGCTAGCAGCTCTCCAAAGTCTCAGGCTGAGGTCTTTCAGTCACCTGTCATAGCATGACAAGAGTTGGAAATGTCCCTAGAGGCCATCTGGTCCAGCCCCCTGCTCAATGCAGGATCAGCCTAGAGCAGTGGTGGCGAACCTATGGCACGGGTGCCAGAGGTGGTACTCAGAGCCCTCTCTGTGGGCACGCGTGCCGTCGCCTTATTCTGTTTACCTTGTTTGTGGTCAAAACCCAGGGCTTTTTTTGTAGCAGGAACTCCTTTGCATGTTAGGCCACACACCCCTAATGTAGTGAATCCTAATGAGTTTCTGCTGTTGGGTGTGGCCTATTATGCTAATGAGTTCCTGCTGGGCGTGGCCAACTTGGGACCCAGCCGGAACTCCGTTCCTGTGCGTTCCTGCCCCAAAATAGCCCTGATTTTAAGCAAATGAAAGCATTTGGGATTGCTTTCCTTACTTTGTTTGGATCATCTTGAGTTAATGTATGAGTTATTTTTTCTAAAGTAAAACCTCAGTATTCAGGTTAAATTGCCGTGTTGGCACTTTGCGATAAATAAGTGGGTTTTGGGTCGCAGTTTGGGCACTCGGTCTCTAAAAGGTTCGCCATCACTGGCCTAGAGCATCCCTGACAAGGGTTCGTCCAGCTGCTGCTTCAAGACGGCCAGCAAGCAGGAGCCCCCCACCTCCCTAGGCGGCTGATTTCACTGTCGCACAACTCTTCCTGTCAAAAAGTTTTTCCTGATATCACCGGGTCCTTTTAACTGGAGGTGCCGGGGATTGAACCGGGGACCTTCTGTTTGCCAAGCAGAGGCTCTTCCACTGAGCCACGGCCCCTCCCTCAATGAGAACCAGGCCTGTGTTTCTGTGACTGTGGGGCTGTTTCCACTCTCTCCGTGCACCCTCGTTGCCCATGTCCCTCACCTTTGCTTTCTTGCAGTGCGCCGACTGGCTAGGAAGCGCCGGGGGGGCAACGGCAGCAGCAGCAGTAGTGACCCCCCTCCCCTCAGTCTTGCCTGCAAGGTCCACATGGCTTCGGAGAACAACTTCCCGACGGCAGCCGGGCTGGCTTCCTCGGCAGCTGGCTACGCCTGCCTGGGTAATTGTGAGATCTACGTTGTCTCTCAGGCATTCTTCAGTTAAAGGGCCTTGAATCGTTGCTCCTCTTGTTCATAATGGAACCTCCACTTTCAGAGGCAGCTAACCTCTGAACACCAGTGCCAGGAGGCAACATCAGGGAAGGCCTTGGCCTCTCTGCCCTGTTGCTGGCCCTCCAGATGAACTGGTTGGCCACTGGGTGAGACGGGAGGCTGGACTAGATGGACCCTCTCTGGTCTGACCCAGCAGGGCTCTTCTGAGGTTCTTATCAGGGGAAGGCCTCGGCCTCTCTACCCTGTTGCTGGCCCTCCAGAGGGACTGATTGGCCACTGGGTGAGACGGGAGGCTGGACTAGATGGACCCTCCCTGGTCTGATCCAGCAGGGCTCTTCTGAGGTTCTTATCAGGGGAAGGCCTCGGCCTCTCTACCCTGTTGCTGGCCCTCCGGAGGGACTGGTTGGCCACTGGGTGAGACGAGATGCTGGGCTAGATGGACCCTCCCTGGTCTGATCCAGCAGGGCTCTTCTGAGGTTCTTCTGAGGGGAAGGCCTTGGCGTGTCTGCCCTGTTGCTGGCCCTCCAGAGGGACTGGTTGGCCCCTGTGTGAGGCAGGATGCTGGGCTAGATGGACCCTCCCTGGTCTGATCCAGCAGGGCTCTTCTGATGTTCTTATGAAGGCCTCGGCCTCTCTGCCCTGCTGTTGGCCCTCCAGAGGAACTAATTGGCCACTGTGTGAGGCAGGGTGCTGGACTAGATGGACCCTCACTGGTCTGATCCAGCAGGGCTCTTCTGAGGTTCTTACAGGGGAAGGCCTCGGCCTCTCTGCCCTGGTATTGCACCTCTGGGGGAACTGGTTGGCCATAGTGTGAGATAGGATGCTGGGTTAGATGGACCCTCACTGGTCTGGTCCAGCAGAGCTCTTCTGACCTTATCTGTAGGATGGCACATGGCCTCTCCCATTCTCGCCTCGTGAAACTGCAAGAGGCCCTTGGGTGGATTCTTAGTGTAGCCCACCGTACAGGGTTGTTGTGAGGATAAATTGGTGGTGAGGTGGAGAGCCACTGATGCTACTGCACTCTTTGAAGGAAGGGTCCGATAAGAATGTCATACTGTAGAATGGGGGACTCTCTTTCATGGGGGTACCCCTAAGAACCTGCCAGCCTTGACCCCCAACCTCCCCCCACCCACTCTCCTCTTGC
Organism: Gekko japonicus; assembly: GCF_001447785.1. Classification (NCBI taxonomy): domain Eukaryota; kingdom Metazoa; phylum Chordata; class Lepidosauria; order Squamata; family Gekkonidae; genus Gekko; species Gekko japonicus. The sequence continues at coordinate 45,397 of NW_015172692.1, forward strand.
AGTCTATGCCCTGGCCAAGCTGTACGGCGTGGAGGGGGAGCTCTCCGAAGTGGCCCGCCAAGGCTCAGGAAGCGCCTGCCGGAGTATGTTTGGAGGCTTTGTGCAGTGGACGATGGGGGAAAGAGACGACGGCAAGGACAGTGTCGCCCAGCAGGTGGCGCCGGAGACGCACTGGCCCGAGCTGAGGGTCCTGATCCTGGTGGTGAGTGGCTGTGTTTAGAGGCGTCGAGGAAGCAGCACGGGGTCTGAGGGTTGTGCCCAGGCAATGCTGCAAAGGATTCTGGGGTGTGGTGGTGGTGTCAGATGTCAGGGGCGAGTCCTGTGTTTCTGGTCAACGTGGGGGGCAGGGCTGGGAGGTTGAAACACCCTTCTGCGGGGAGCCTGAGATTTTGCACCTCCTGCCTTTCCCATCTCCAGGTGAGTGCGGAGAAGAAGCCAGTGGGGAGCACGGCTGGGATGCAGACCAGCGTGGAGACCAGCCGGCTGTTGAAGGTCAGAGACGGCGCTGCCCCCTGCTGGCGGTAGAACGCATGACGCCCAGTGGGCCTCCTCTTTTCTGTGGGGCTGTAGGATCAGCTTGGGGGTCGTTCTCTGTTGTGCACGGGCTTGCAGTCCCTTAGCGGCTGGTGAGGATGCAGCAACCTTGCAAAGGCAGAAAGGCGGGATACAAATTTTGTAAATAACAATAACAACCACAACAACCTTAATGCAGAGGAGTTAGCCGTGTTAGTGTGTTGCTGCAAAATAGTAAAAAGCCCAGTAGCACCTTTAAGACTGACAAATTTTATTGTCAGGTGGGGTAGCCATGTTGGACTGAAGCAGTCGAACAAATTTAGAGTCCAGTCAGGCACCCTGCCAACAAAAGTCCGCATGGTCAAAGCAATGGTATTCCCAGTAGTCATGTATGGCTGCGAGAGTTGGACTATAAGGAAGGCCGAGCGCCGAAGAATAGATTCTTTTGAACTATGGTGCTGGAGAAGACTCTTGAGAGTCCCTTGGACTGCAAGGAGATCAAATCAGTCAATCCTAAAAGAAATCAACCCTGACTGTTCCCTGGAAGGCCAGATCATGAAACTGAAGCTCAAATACTTTGGCCACCCAATGAGAAGGGAGCACTCCCTGGAGAAGACCCTGATCCTGGGAAAGATTGAAGGTCAAAGAAGACGGGGACGGCAAAGGATGAGATGGTTAGACAGTGTCATAGATGCAACGAACGTGAAATTGACCAAACTCCAGAACACGACAGAAGACAGGAAGGCCTGGCGGGATCTGGTCCATGGGGTCGCGAACAGTCGGACTCAACAGTGCGACTGAACAACAACAGGCACCTTTCAGACCAACAAAGGTTTTATTCAAGGTATGCGTTTTCGTGTCCAAAGCACACTTTTTCAAATACAGTGGAACCTTACCTCCCATTCCACTGTATTTGAAAAAGTGTGCGTTGCACAAGAAAGCTCATATCTTGAATAAAACCTTTGTTGGTCTGAAAGATGCCACTCTGGACTCTAAACTTTATCGTAGCATAAGCTTTCGAGAAACACAGCTCTCTTCGTCAGATGCTTCTGACGAAGAGAGCTGTGTTTCTCGAAAGCTTACGCTACAGTAAAGTTCGTTAACCTTAATGCAATAGCCTTGCTACATCAAGGTATTGTGCATGACAAAGTCTTAAGAGCAGAAGATGTGCCACAAAGGGTGAGGCCATCCGGCATTCTTAACAACGGCCTGTCTGATGTGCCCCTGGGTGGAGTGTGCAAGCAAGACGAAGCGGAGATCACCAATCCCTCTCGTTCAGGCCCAAGCGTCTGCTGTTCAGAGGCAGTCTAGCTCGCAACATGGAGCTTCCATTCGAAGCAAGCGGATGTTAGTAGGCATTTGCTCTGTGACCTCCTGTTCTTTTTATAACAAGTCAGCTTCTGCTACCGATTGTTGCCACATCTTGTAGCCAGTATTTCCACAGGTTACTTACTCCAGGGAAATTTTTTTTTCTCCCACTTATCAAACTCAGCTGACTTTTCTGTTGGATTTTGAAAGAGAGTGATGTATTATTCCCCCCCCCCCTTGCTGAAGGTTTTATTGGGAACACAAAACAAACTGGGTAATGGAGTAGCAGACACACCTTGAACATGTAAATTTATATAAATATCATATCATACTGAAAACATCTCCAACAAAATATATCAAACCTCCAAAGGAGATGTTTTCAGTACGATATGATATTTATATTAATTTACATGTTTATGGTGTGTCTGCTACTCCATTACCCAGTTTGTTTTGTGTTCTGTGTATTTTCCCTTTTGTTTTTGGCCTTATTGAAGGTTTTTATAGGGAGCTCTTCCTTATCAAGGAGGGCAGGGGTACGATCTAATGCGTATCGGCCCCCTCTCTTCCAGCACCGTGCAGAGGCCGTGGTTCCAGAGCGCATGGCGCAAATGGCCCGACACATCCAGCGGTGTGACTTTGAGGCGTTTGCGGAGCTCACGATGAAAGACAGCAACCAGTTCCACGCCACCTGCCTGGACACCTTTCCGCCCATTTTCTACCTCAATGACGTCTCCAAGCAAGTGATCTCCCTGGTGCACCGTTTCAACGCACACCACGGCAAAACCAAGGTTAGAGGCGGGGCTGGAAGGGCAGCGCCCGCAATTGGGGTGTGCGGGAACATCTGGGGCCCTCCCCTCATGCAGAACAGGAGGCCGCTTGGAGAGGGAAGACTCTGGTTGACTGAACGGGGGGAGCTTTTGGTCAAGAATTTCACTGTAAGGTGAGATCAAGTCCTTTATGGCATAGGTAAAAGGTAAAGGTTCCCTTGCTCAAAAGCCAGTCGAGTCGGACTCTAGGGTTGCGGTGCTCATCTCCGTTTCCAAGCCGAAGAGCCAGCGCTGTCCGATGACGTTTCCGTGGTCATGTGACCGGCATGACTAAACACTGGAACGCTGTTACCTTCCCACCGAAGTGGTACCTATTTATCTACTTGCAGTTCCTTGCTTTCGAACTGCTAGGTTGGCAGGAGCTGGAACTAGAGACGGGAGCTCACTCCGTCATGCGGCAACTTGGGTCTCAAACTGCTGAACTACCAACCTTCCACAGCCTGCAGTTCAGCGTCTTAACCACTTGAGCCACCGCAGCTCCTCCTATATGGCATAGAGGAATAGTATTCTTTCTCCCGCCGTCATGTTACTAGAACTCAAGATAGGGACAGGATAGTAGATTTGGGATAGTCAAACAAAAGTTGGACTTGCCTCAACACGTGACGTAGCGTGTGGAACTCACGGCCACAGGATGTAGGGACAGTCAGCTGCTTAAGTCTGTTCCTGTTTGAAAGGGCTTTTAAGGATGCCTCTGGGTGGATTGACTTTGTGGCGTGTTTAAGTTTTGGGAGAAGGCAGGATATAAATACCGTAGTTTAATGAAGTATGGCATCAAAAAGGGGGCGTCTCATCTCCCAGGGCTTATTTATCTAAACCACTGGTTCCCAAAGGGGGCAGTACCGCCCCCTGGGGGGCACTGGAACAATCCAGGTGGGCGGTAGGAGCCTTGGGTGCAATTGGGGGGGGCGTTGAATAAAAATAAGGGGGCGGTGGAAGCATAAGAAAGAACAGTCCAGAGCCTATCTAAAGCAGCCTTTTCCTGCCTTCTCCGGGTCTTCCCTGGGATCAGGGAGGGAGGTGGAGGTGGAGAGGGGTCCCCACTGTTGGAAATGTATGTGTTTACAAGGTCTGACAATCCAGTCATTATAGGGTTAACTTGTTTACCTAGTATTGCTATTGTTTAGACTGACCTGGAAGGGAAACCTGGCACAGAGCCAATGGGGTCTTTACTATGTGCAAATTTGTCACTGCATCTTTTTGTCCACTTCCTGAAGGTAGATTTCCAGGGGGGTGCTGAGTAATTTTTTTTCTAAAAAGGGGGCGGTAGGCCAAATAAGTTTGGGAACCTCTGATCTAAACAGAAGCCTTGGTGAGCACTTCATTGACCCCTGGGCTGGATTGCAGGTGGGCTATACCTTCGACGCCGGCCCGAATGCGGTTCTCTTTGCTCTGGAAGACACGGTGGGTGAGCTTGTCGAGGTGATCAAGCGCAGCTTCCCTCCGGAGGACAACGGAGGCCCGTAAGTGAGCCCGGCAGTCGCTGCGTTTCTTGCGATGGTTGTGCCCCTCCCAAGGGGGTGGGCTGGATCCTGCCCTGAGCCCTGCTTCTCTTCCCTCCACCCAGGTTCCTGAAAGGCCTGCCGGTGCAGGGAGCCTCTCTTTCAGATGAGCTTCTCACAGCCGTGGTGAGAGATCCGGTGCCGGGAGTGATCCAGTACTTGCTGCACACGAAGGTGAGGCCGGGGGCCCCTGGGGTGACTGATGACAACGCTGAGTCTTTGCCACTCCTCTTTACACCTGGCTGAGAGCTCTGGTGTGCCTGGTCCATGCCCGGTTGGATGCTGCAGGGGCCATCTTGGGAGCTGGCGGGATTTAAGGTCAAGTGCCACCTAACTTGGGATTAGCTGGGGTGGAAAGAAATGTTTCCAGGGTGAAGTGAGTTAAAGGACTGGATGCTCTCCAAATGGGGATTTGAATCTGGGTGTCCCAGGGCCTAGTCTGATACTCTTAAGCATGCTTGCTTTGGGAAGGGGAAACACTGATTTAAATCATAGTTACATCAGGTTCCTTGCTTGTATTTCAGAGATTGACTAGTAGTAATGCATACTTCTTAGTCAGTGTGGCCACTGCGAACATGCCGGCTTGCTCCTCAGTGAAGCATTTGCACTAGCCGAGAGATTAGCGTCATTGTAGGAAGGTGTGACTTTGTCTAGGGTGGCACTTTGTGCAGAGTTTAAGAACAGCTGAAGATTGGCCAAAGGTCTCGTCTTGTCCAGCATCGCATTTCTGGGCTACCAGATGCTGGGTTTGATTCCCCACTCCTCCACGTGCAGCTGCTGGTGTGACCTTGGGTCAAGAATAGAAGAGGGCCAACTCTAAAAATCTAATTATGAAATATACAAAAATATACATGTATTTATTCAACATAAATTAAAATAACAAACAAGGGCCCATTCCTACCTCATATACAAATATAAAAACATACAAGGGCTAATAAGATAGACCTGACGCGTTTCGGCCTTTACAGGCCTTCCTCAGAGGTCTAATACAGACAGAACATGTTGGCTGGTATGCAAAAATACATACAATCATACATATATGGAATACAGACCAGAAACCAATTGTTCCAAAGTTTAACCACTGGGCAAAGAAAAGAGATACAAAAATACAAATGAAGCCTCCAGTGCAATCACATGTCCAGTAGTACTTCTCTCCGGTCAACTGTATATTCTCCTGGGATTGTACAGCCAACTGTTCCCAATAAAATGTTCCTTAGGTTAAAAGCAGTCAGTCACAAGTTCTTTCAGAGCAGTTCTCTCAGAGCTCTCTCAGCCCCACCCGCCTCACAGGGTGTCTGTTGTGGGGAGGGGAAGGGAAAGGAGATTGTGAGCCGCTCTGAGACTCCTTCGGGTAGTGAAGGGCGGGGTATAAACCCAATCATCTCCTCCTCCTTCTGCCAAACCCACAAGCAGAACCGCAGAAGCCC
>NW_015172692.1:51850-54756 GCF_001447785.1 Gekko japonicus
GGAAGTTATTTGCATAAGAAGCTTCTCTCCTGGATTATATGTCTGACAGGTGTTTCGGCAGGGAGTCCTGCGGGCCCCGATCTTCACAGGAAAGGCCGCTCAAACTTCTGTTCCTTCTCTGAGCTTTTGGGGGCAGGGATTTCCTTCCTCTCATCAGGGGTGGGCTGAAGGGGTCTTCTGGTAAGCAAACATTTGGGATTCTTGCAATAAACTGTGACCTAGAAGGGCCTTCCTCTGTTCCCGCCAGGCAATTCTTTACTTGTTCATGTACTCACAATCACTGAACAGCTGAGGCTTGCCTTGCGTATGCACACTTGCTTTTTAAGAACCTAAGAGAAGCCATGTTGGATCAGGCCAATGGCCTATGCAGTCCAGCACTCTGTGTCACACAGTAGCCAAAACCCAGGAGCCATCAGGAGGTCCATCAGCAGGACCAGAACTCCAGAAGCCCCCCCAAGCACCAAGACTACAGAGCATCACTGCCCCAGACATAAGAACATAAGAGAAGCCATGTTGGAGCAGGCCAGTGGCCCATCCAGTCCAGCGCACTGAGTCACATAGTGACCAAAACCCAGGTGCCATCAGGAGGTCCATCTGCAGGGCTAGAACTCCAGAAGCCCTCCCACGGTTGCCCCCCAAGCTCCAAGAGCATCACTACCCCAGACAGAGGGTTCCGTCTGTACCTTGCAGCTAATTGCCACTAAAAGACCTCTGCTCCTTAAGTTTCTCCAATCGCCTCTTTAAGCTGTCTGTGCTTGTAAATGCCACCACGTCCCGTGGCAGTGAATTCCACGTGTTAATGACTCTTTGTACACTGCACATGAAAGACAGCGGAAGGTGGGATAACTTCAGTAAAAGATAGGACGATGGGAAACTGCTTCCTTTTCCTCAGTGGTCCATTCTAGCCCAGCCGGGGCTGCCTCAGGCTGACAATAATAACTTGCCCAGGAAAGGATCAACCGTTGCAACATTTTCAAGCTGGTGGCAGTACAGATGGCCCGTCCTGTGCTCAGAGGTTGCAGGCACCCCCAAATGTGTGCAAAACCGCCTTGTTGCCGGCTTGCTTCCTTAACGGGAATTACCCGCAATGTCTGAAGGCTGTCCCAGCACCATGGGCCGTGCCGCTGGAGGGCCTTTTTGCCAGTTTGTGGCTTCCTAACTTCTCCCGCCGTGTTCCCCCACACTTGTGCTGCTGGTTTTTTGCACAGATGTTGCATACAGAGTTCCCGTTTTCTTGCTGTCATTTCTTTTTTTATTGTTTTTTTTTAAAGTTGCATTTTTCACTCTTCGTTGTTCACCTGTTTTAGAGTTTGCTGCCGATCTGACACAGCCCTCTCACTCTCCGAGGCACGGAGTTCCTCTCCCATAGCCCTTACAGACATCTACCCGTGATGGTTCCTCATCCCCCCCAGCGGAGCAAGCTCTTGAAAACCGCTCAGAGGGCAACGGCCACCGAACTGTGCAGCTTTGAGGGGGAGAAATGAAACGGTAGTTGAGCCAGAATTTCTAGGGAACAAGCAGGGTGGCAGGGCCAGGACAGTTATAATTATCATATGCCAGGAAATCCTAAAACTGTCTGGCAGCCTGAAGCTCTAGTTCTTTTAGTGTTATGCACCACTAGCTGGTGAGCTAGACTTCTTTTTAAGACGAGGCATTTCAGAGGTAGTTTGCCATTGCCTGCCTCGGCCACATAAGAACATAAGAGAAGCCAGTGTTGGATCAGGCCAATGGCCCATCTAGTCCAACACTCTGTCACACAGTGGCCAGAAATACCGGGTGCCATCAGGAGGTCCAGCAGTAGGACTAGGACACTAGAAGCCCTCCCACTGTTGACCCCCCGTCCCCCCAAGAAGACAGAGCATCACTTGCCCCAGACCGAGAGTTCCTATCTATTCCTTGTGGCTCATAGCCACTGATGGACCTCTGCTCCAGATGTTTATCCAGTTCCCTCTTGAAGCTGTCCATGCTTGTAGCCGCCACCACCTCCTGTGGCAGTGAATTCCATGTGTTAATCACTCTTTGGGTGAAGAAAGACTTCCTTTTATCTATTCTACCCTGACCGCTCAGCAATTTCATGGCGTGCCCACTTGAGTTCTTGTATGACCCTGGTATTCCTCGGAGGGCTCCCTTCAAATACTAGCCAAGGCCAACCCTGCTTAGCTTCCGAGATCTGACGGGATCGGGCTTGTCTGGGCTATCCAGCTCAGAGCTTGCCAGGACAGTGCCCTGGAGGGAGGAGAAGGTGGCCTGGGCACCCCTGCCAGAAGCAAAGAGCCGAGGGAAGGAGGATGGGAAGAGGTAAACTGCTCAGGAGAAAAAGGGTGTTCGGACAGGTTTCAGGCGGAGCAGAAAGGCTGGGAAAAGAGCAGGCGAACTGGGGTAGTTTGTGGGAGATGCGGGTCTAGCCGTGGGGCAGGGTGAAGCAAAGCTTAGGTGCTGGCTAGTTGGCACCTGCCAGCCTAGTTATTTGGGACTGCAGGACTTTGACTTTCCGTGCCTGACCCCGTGAGGCCTGACTCAAAGAACTGCTGTTCCCCCCCCTCCCCCACAGAGGTGGATGCAAATCTTGGCCAATCCAGTTCCTGGTAGTGCAGAGGAAGCCTTTTTCCGGTGCTTACTGTCTGTCGCTGAAACTTTGTGCTTTTCTTGAGAGGCGTTGCACGAAAGGCGCATCTTGTGAACTGGTCTTGCCCTGATGACCTATTCCGCTAAAATATTTAGAAATGATTTTCAGAGAGGGTGTTTTTAGCACAAAAAGCAGAAGCAGGAAATGCCGTTCAAAATAGGAGCCCAGCCAGTGTGGGCCCTGCCGTCTGGAATCACAAGGGCAAGAAACGTTTGGCTTATGGAATTCTGGTCCCTGCAGAGCAAAACCACAGCCTGGCACGGGGGGGGGGGGGGGGGCG
>NW_015172692.1:55235-56962 GCF_001447785.1 Gekko japonicus
TCCGCAATGAGCCCCAAGCTGGACGGGGGGGGGGGGGGAGTCCTGCCCCCCTCCATCCCCTTAATCTCCATAGGAGAGACAGCCATTAAGTTAAGGCAAGGACATCCTTGGGGGGGAGGGTGTTTTTTTAAAAAAAATATAAGTTTACAAAGCTTACATTGAAAGCTCACAAATAATGAATAGTTAACATCCATCATTTATACTTTTTTTCCAAAACAAAATAACGGTTCATCTTTCTGTATGATCAGTTCTTCCCATGTGTGAACTCTCCACCGTCCCTGTTTCCCTGCCTCTGGTTCCAAAAACCAATAAAAGTCGTCCATTGCTGAACCAAAAGTTTCTGTGCAAATTTCCTCCTCGTGTTTTGCTTTTAATATCGAAATGTGATCCATCATCATTACAAGCCATGCTCTCCGCAGCCCCCTGGCCCCCAAATCTGGCAACCCAGGCAGTTGCCACCTAGTCCCAGCAGATAAAGGTGTCCGAACCTTTTGAGCTCCGGATCTGGTTGCCAGAGATGCCAAGGAGGTTTCTCCCATGTCTCAGCAGCCCCGGGGCACCTTCCTCTTTTGGGGCATACAAGAACCCCGGGCGCCATAATCTTCTCCTGGAGGGTTTTTGAATTCTGATGTGCAGTTTCACAAAATGTGTTTGCACCTGGGGAATTGCAGGGACTTCGCTACGGTGACCAGGTGTCCTCCTTTTTTTGTGTGTCAGTCTTCTTTTGGGCTTTTTTTAAAAAAAAAAAACTGATGCAAAGACCCTCTTTTGGGGCTGGAAGGTTGGGCATATTCCTTCTTTGTAGCAGTTCGCACAGCTGCAATCCGAAAGGGTCTTATAAGAACATCAGAGAAGCCAATGTTGGATCAGACCAGTGGCCCATCCAGTCCAACACTCTGTGTCACACAGTGGCCAGAAATACCAGGTGCCATCAGGAGGTCCACCAGCAGGGCCAGGACTCCAGAAGCCCTCCCACTGTTGCCCCCCCCCAAGCACCAAGAAGACAGGGCATCACTTGCCCCAGACATAAGAACATAAGAGATGCCAATGTTGGATCAGGCCAGTGGCCCATCCAGTCCTCTTTGGGTGAAGAAGTACTTCCTTTGATCAGTTCTAACCCCACCGCTCAGCAATTTCATGGAGTGCCCACGAGTTCTTGTATGGTGAGAAAGGGAGAAACGGACCTCTTTCTCTACCTGCTCTTTCCAATGCATAACCTTATAAACCTCGATCATGTCACCCCTCAGTCGTCGTTTCTCCAAGCTAAAGAGCCCCAAGCGCTTTAACCTGTCTTCATAGGAAAGTGTTCCAACCCTTTGATCATTGGAGTTGCCCTCTTCTGCACTTTCCCCAATGCTACAATATCCTTCTTGAGGTCTGGTGTCCGGAACTGTACACAGTGCTGCGAATGAGGCCGCACCATGGATTCATGCAGCAGGGGCATCGTGAGACTGGCGGGTTTGTTCTCCATTCCCTTTCTAATCATCCCCAGCCTAGCGTCGGCCTTTTCTATTGCAGCCGCGCGCTGTCTCAGCACTTTGGCTGATCGGTCTTTCCAAGGGAGGTCTGTCCGAGCGGCCCCTTCCTCCTCGCTTGCTTTCCGAAAGCTGGTCGCCCCAATCCGGCGACGCTTCTTCCTCGGAGTAAGCGCCTCCTCCCAGCCAAGGGGATTCTGGCCGCTCCGGGGCCGAGCGCCGCCCCTCCCTCCCTTCCTCCCTCCCTCCGCC
>NW_015172692.1:57301-65320 GCF_001447785.1 Gekko japonicus
CCCGTTGCCAAGCCCCCCCCCCAGACGGCTTGCTCTGGGGGGGGGGAGACTCGGGCAACGTGGCGACCTTCTTGCCGCGGCGGGTGGGTCCTGTTGGGGGGGCGCTTTTGCACGGAGCCAGGCCTTGCCCCCCCCCTGTTTCTCTTTTGCAACCCGGTTGGGGGGAGAGGGAGGGGTCCCCCCGGGGTTTCGAGGCTTCGGACCGGGCGGTGCCCCTTCCTCCCTCCCCTCCGACCCGCCCCGAGGAGGAAGCGAATCTTCCCCGAAAGATTAAGGAAGTCAGAGGAGCGAAACACACAAAAAATGGGGGGGAGGGAGAGGAAGCGTTGCAGATCCGAGGAGCTGCCTGCCCCCTCCCCTCCAAGAGTCCGGCAGACGGGCTGTTGGGGGGCTGCCACTTGCCAGGTCCCTTGTGGCACCTGGAGTGTCAAACGGGTCCATCAGCCCCCTCCAGTCGGGAGCCCCCGCCAGGTGGGCGCTCAGAAGAGCCTCCCCTCCCCTCCCAGCTAGCTGATGCAAAGCCGTCCTAGCCACTTCATTTATCTCCCGCTTTTCTCAAAGTGGCTTTTTGGAGCATTGCTCCCCCTTCCTCTGCTTTCTCACCACGACAGCCCTGCGAGGCGGGCCAGGTGGAGGGCTTGGGACAGGCCCAAGGCCATGCAGCAGGCTCCCTTGGCAGAGGTGGGGAGTCGAACCCAGGTCATCCGGGATGCCGAGCGACCACTCTGTCCACTCCACCGCCCTGCGTCTCCCTGCTTCTGACCAGCAGCAGATGTGCCCCAAAAGGGGACCCTTTTCCTTTAGGGTCGGTGCAGGTTTTGCAGGAAGGACACGGGTGCGGTGCAGAACGGTGCATGCTAATGGCGCCAGGCGGCTCAGGCAAGCCAGCCAGGTTGCATGCTAAGGGAGCTGGCTACCTGCAAAGACCTGGAGAGACACCACAGCTCCGCTCCACCTGCCTGTGGGCTTCTAGGAACTATAAGGTTGCTCTCTGTAGGAACCAGAGTGCTAGACTGCGTGGAACTGCCAGCTATGCTTGTCGTGGTGTGGGGTGTTTAAGTGCTCGGCCATAGGTTGCTTTCAGAAGTCCAACTCTGTGCCTCTAATTGGATTGGATTTCTGAGGTCCCTCCGAGGCCCCGCTGTTGGGCATCATGTTAGCCAGGCTCCTTTAAGTCCTGCGGGGTTTGCTCTTCGAGGTCCCGTGGGGTCAAGTGTGCTCTAATGCGTTCATCTGGTTCTCTGACGGAGGCTTCCCCGGTGGGCAGCTGACTTCCCTCTGGCGATCTGAACCCAGTGAGGTCGGGATGGCTTTTGACAGCTTCAGCCGGGAAGAACGACTTGGTGGGTGGGATCGTCGCATAATCGCTTGAGAAGGGCGAATCCCACCCAGGGAAACAGGCGGCCCCGGCCAAGGCAGAGCCGTTGGAGATGGAGAACTGGCCCTTTTCTCTGAGGGTCGCAGGAATCTTAACCTGGGTTAGTGCATTCTAACAAACCGAGGGAGGAATTTAGGAAGAGCCCTGCGGGACCAGACCAGCGATTCCGTCAAGTCCAGCAAGAATTTTCTCCGTTAGAGGCCCTTGGAAGTTGCTAAGCGGGTCACAGTGGGCAAAGCTTGCCTCTGTTGTTGCCCCTTTCCTGGCAGTAGGCATTCAGAAGAACACTGCCTCTAAGCATGGAGGTTCTATTAAACTGGCACGGCTAATGTATTAAGTTAATATGGCTAGTGAGCCAGTTTGGTGTAGTGATTAGAAGCGCAGACTCTAATCTGGGAGAACCGGGTTTTGATTCCCCACTCCTCTACATGCAGCTGCTGGTGTGACCGTGAGTCAGTCCTAAGTTCTTTCAGAGCAGTTCTCTCAAGGGCCGTCCGCGAAAGAGTTCTCTCAGCCCCACCTCCCTCACAGGGTGTCTGCTGTGGGGAAGGGAAAGGAGATTGTAAGACCACTCTGAGACTCCTTCAAGTAGTGAAGGGCGGGGTATAAATCTGGTCTCTTCTCTTCTTCTAATAGTCAGCGGTGGATCCATCTTCTGGAAATACGTCTGAGTCCTTTTGGAAGCCACCTTGGCTCATGGCCAATGGACTTCCACAAGTTCACACATTGCCTGAAGGAGAATTTCGTTATGTGTGCCCTGAATTCAGGGCCCATCGATTTCCTTGGCTGTCCCCAAGTTTATTATGAGACAGGGATGAACGGGTCTCTCTTTCCACTGTCTACATGTTGTACATTATTTTAGAAGAGGGACCTCAGGCAAAGAAGATGAGGACAATTTGCACCCCCCGTTTAACCTTGGCAGCAGGAGGCGGCGGTGGGCAGGTTTCGCTTCTTGTTCCTCCTCCCCGTCAGCTTGTGAGTCTGGCCACCAAAGGGTTTGGTGGTTTCCAGCTGGGTGGTCTGTTGTCAGGGGACCAGAAGCTGTGAAGGAAGCGAGATCGAAAGCTGGTCTGCCGGCTGAGCGCGCAAGATGGGAAGTTCCCCGCTCAGAGTTCCTTTCTGCCACAGGCAGCTGGGAAGCCGCTCTGTCTGAGTTCCCTGCCCCGTCTCCCATGCGCGGGGGCCATGACAGAGGCCTTTCGCATGAGGCTCTTATAAGCACAGCTGAGTCAATGCCTGTGAAAGGCTCGGAATGCACTGAATGGAATGTGCGAACGCCACATCGTGTGGCACGCTCCCCAAATGGTGAAGTGAGAGGGATTTCATGGCTTGTGGGGGCTCGTGGTATGTTTATAACAGGGGTCTCCAACATGGCGCCCACCAAGTGTTTTTAAGTGGGTGGGGCTTTTGGCCATCAAGGTTGGCCCTTGGAGATCTGTTTGGCTGGGTAGATTTTTAACAAAACAGTTGCTTCAGCAGCAGCGGCCACCTCAGCTCAAAGCTGTGTGATTGAAGGGAAGCTGCAGCAGCCATTGGATGGCAGGCCACACCTCCTGCAGTAGCCGTCTTGTGGTTGTGGCCACCACACCGTGTCAGAATTACAACAGTTGCCTGCAGGCTTGAAAAAGGTTGGGGACCCCTGGTTTAGAGTTTCTCTGGTTTATTTGCAAATATATAAGGCAACAGGGGCCTCCTTCAAGGCAGTAGATCTGGTCCCCCCCCCAAAAAAGAACATCTGGAGCACTCCAACCCCCAGTCTCAACTAGAATCCCCCCCCCCCAATCATGTGGAATTTCACATTACCCAGTTTCTCCCGGTTTCAAGCCGGTATTCTTCCGTTTTGAGGTGAACCGGTCCAGGGCTGCCATTTCACACATGGCTTGCCCCTACCGGAAACCAGCCGATTCAGAAGCGGTTTGGCATTTCAGACATGCACCGCTTTGTTTTCCCGCCGTTTTCTTCCCGAGCGGGTGATCGATTTTTTTAAAAAAACGTTCGAGCTATAGCGCTATAGCAGTATAACAAAACACTCCATGCATTCCAATGGGATTGATATAGTGCTATTCTGTTATAGCGCTATAACGTTATAGCGCTATAAAGTGAACGTTCAAAAAAAAAAAAACAGCCGGAGATCGCCCGCGCAGGCGAAAAAAGGCGGGAAAAAAAGCATATCCGAACCGGGAGAGGGAACTGAAGACTACTCAGAAGCAGTTGACAGGTGAAACGCTTCAGTCCCGGTTCCTAAACGGGACTGAAGCTTTTGTGTGTGAAATGGCAGTTACATTCCGGTAGGGAACGGATTCTCAAACGGGTTCTGTCTGAAATGACAGACCAGAACCCGTTTGAGAACTGGTTCCCTACCGGGAGATATCACCTGTCTGAAATTCCCCCATGTGTCGGATGTTCTCTGACTCATGAACGTTTATGCTGTGGGAAATCTTGTCCGTTTTTATGGTGTCACCGAACTCCTGTTTAATTTCTCTGTCTCCATGCCCAGAGTCAGGATACAAGAAGATCTTGACAGGCTGGAAAACTGGGCTAAAAAATATTAATGAATTTCAGTGGGGATAAATGTAAAGTTCTGCATTTAGGTAGGAAAAATCAAATGCATAATTATAGGTTGGGGGAGACTTGTCTCGGCAGTAGTATGTGTGAAAAGGATCTAGGGGTCTTAGACCACACACTGAACACGAGTCAGCAGTGTGATGTGGTTGCTAAAAAGGCAAATGCAATTTCGGGCCATATCAGCAGAAGTATAGTGTCCAGATCATACGAATTGATAGTATTGCTTTACTCTGCTCTGGTTAGGCCTCAGCTAGAGTATTGTGTTCAATTCTGGGCACCACAATTTAAGAAGGCTATAGACAAGCTGGAACGTGTCCAGAGGAGAGCAACGAAGATGGTGAGGGGTCTGGAGACCAAGTCCTGTGAGGAACGGTTGAAGGAGCTGGGTATATAGGCCTGGAGAGGAGATGACTGAGAGGTGATAGGATGTCCATCTTCAAGTATTTGAAGGGCTGTCATATAGAGGATGGTGCAGAGTTGTTTTCTGTTGCCCGAGAAGGTAGGACCAGAACCAGCGAGTTGAAATTAAATCAGAAGAGTTTTCTGCTAAACATTAGGAAGAACTTCCTGACGCTTAGAGTGGTTTCTCAGTGGAACAGGCTTCCTCGGGAGGGGGTGGGCTCTCCTTCTTTGGAGGTTTTCAAGCAAAGGCTAGATGGCCATCTGACAGCAGCGCGGATTCTGTGAACTGAGGCAGGTCATGAGACGGAGGGCAGGAAGGGTTGCCTCAGTGCTTAGTTCTCGTGAACTTAGGCAGGTCATGAGACGGAGGGCAGGAAGGGTTGCCTCAGTGCTTAGTTCTCGTGGCCCTTTCTTACACGCCCAGGGAAGTGCTGGTTGCCAATCTGGGGTCAGGAAGCAATCCTGGAGGGGTTTTTTTGTTGCCTTCTGGGCGTGGAACAGCAGTGGAACCACACTGCAGGTGTGGAGGGGGAGGCATTTGTGAATTTCTTGCCTTGTGCAGGGGGTTGGACTAGATGACACTGGAGGTCCCTTCCAACTCTATGATTCTTCCCAAAACTGCCAACTCCAGTTTCTTGTGCAGACAGCACCCCCTCCGGGGTGGGTGGGGGTGGATTCCCACTTTCGAAATGTGCATGCACATGAAAGCTTATGCCCAGAACTAAATTTTGTTGGTCTTGAAGGTGGCCACGGGACTCAAACTTTGCTTGGCTGAAATAATAACTAGCCATCCTGGAATGGCGACCGGCATTTCCTCTTAGGATATTATTATGATCTGGCATTCCTATGCCAGTTTGACAGGCATGACAGAGACTGGGAGGGGCTGGCCCCACACGTTGTGGGCTCTTCCTCTGGCATTGCCAGTTGGCCTGCAGGTGGGAGTGGTCCACACCCTTCTTGAGCAGATGACTTCTTCTTTTGACAGGGCCGTGGTTTCATTTGTGATGTCTCCCTGTCATCTTTTAATGCTGTCCATCCTCCTGCATTTTATCCTTACAAAAACTCTGCGAGGTGGTCTGACAGTGTTTACTGGCTCACAGTCACCGAATGAACTTCATGGAGGAGTGGGGAATTTGAACTGGCAGGGTCTTCCACGTCCTTCTGTTACAACCCACTGGTTCCTCAGGCATTGAACACTAAAATATCACACTCCTGTGCCCTGAATTGCCAGTCCTTCTGCTTTCACTCTTTTGCATTTTGCAGTCGTGGGTACAGATATATTTCCAGCCACTGACATCCAACGAAGTGGCTTCTGGCTGATGATAAACGTGTTCGCCTTTAATGCTGTCTGGAACAATCACCCGAGCTTCCTCCTCTCCTCTTTCCAAGTGTGTTCCTTCATCTTCAATAAAATCAATTTGCAGATTTCAGGGTTCATTCTGAGCCTTCGGCCCCAGGCCTGGATTTTAGTTCCTGGTCTCCGCTCTAGGACATCTGACCTAAGAAGAAAAGAGTGTCTCTAAACATGCACCACGTTCCTTGCCCTCATTCCTGAGTAACCCCAGTTAATTGGGATCAAAGAGCAGAATTTCCTGGGCAAGGAGCTTTGGAGCAGGCTGGATGAATCCCCGTGTCTCTCACCAAGGCAAAGTAAACCTATAAGTAGCAGCTTGAGCTTTTGTGCATTTGGGATTTCTCATTTCCCCCATGGTTAGAAAATAATCTTTGGTTTAGGTCGAGATGTTTTAACTGGTATTATATGCCACTTTGCAGCGAGAGGACAGGGGGGATATAAGTAATAAACACGGGATCTTGTGTGTGTGTATCCAAGGAAAAAACAGAACCAGCAAATGGATCCGGGTGTTTTTATTTGTAAGGATGAAAAGGCAAACCGCGTGGCCACGAAATGACTGTTCTTTCTCTCCCTGCCGCATGTAGTTCTCGTGACGGGTGGCATCGTGGCCGTGTCTGCCCAGTTCCAAGGCTGGAAGTTTGCGGCCTATGCAATGTATCCTTCTGTGCAAATGTTCCCCTGGCTTCCCCACACCCCCAAGACAACAGGCTGTGTGGTTCTTGCTTGTCCTTTGAGGACGACGTCCGTGCAAGGGTCGCTTTCGAGGTGTTAACAACAATCTGGCAGAATTGCACGAATCATAATTTTTAAAAAATAAGACAAGAACCCAAGCTTCTAGTCCGTGGGGCCACTTTTGAGCATTGCAGTATTTCTGCATGCAAAATAGGTCATCGTCACTCTGGTATTCCAAAATAGGAAACAGTCCCGTGCAGGAATTCTTGGGTCACCAGTGTGTAGACGGTGGTATGTGACAGGTGCGCTTTGTGTACATTTCCAGGGGTCATTCCCTTCCAGAACACGCCAGAACAGTGCTCCAGCAGTAAGGAGCCCAGGGGCGGGGGCCCCCCGCCACCTGGGGGGATTTAAATGCCCTGGCTTCCCTGTCCGATCGTCTCCAGGTGCCCTGCAGCCGTGGGACACCTGGAGGAGATTGGGCAGGGGACGCAGGCATGTCTGCCTACCCGCCCTTCCCCTGCCTTCTCTAGCCAGCCCGCCGTGGCGGGTTGGCTGGGGAGGGGTAGGGGAGGTGGGCAGACATGCTCCATGGGGAAGGGAAAGAAAGGCATTTTAAACCAGTTCGGTGTCGTGGTTAAGTGTGCGGACTCTAATCTGGGAGAACCGGGTTTGATTCCCCACTC
The DNA here is from genome assembly GCF_001447785.1 of Gekko japonicus. Lineage (NCBI taxonomy): Eukaryota > Metazoa > Chordata > Lepidosauria > Squamata > Gekkonidae > Gekko > Gekko japonicus. The sequence goes on from NW_015172692.1 coordinate 64,359, forward strand.
CTCCACTTGCACCTGGCTGGATGAGCTTGGGCAAGCCGTAGCTCTGATAAGAGCTGTCCTTGAAAAAGAGCAGTTTCTGTCAAGAGCTCTCTCAGCCCCACCCGCCTCCCAGGGTGTCTGTTGTGGGGAGGGGAAGGGAAAGGAGTTTGTAAGCCACTCTGAGACTCCTCTGGGTAGTGAAGGGCAGGGTATAAATCCAATCTCTTCTTCTTCTTCTTAAACATGCCTGGGTTCCCTGCCCGATCTTGAGAAGATGAGGCAGGGACCCCAGGCATGCCTGCATGCCTGCCTTTTGTCAGGGGGTGTGGCATATGCAAATGAGCTATGCAAATGAGCTCCTGCACCTCTTTTTCTACGGAATGACCCCTGCATTTTGCTTTGTGGAGGTACACACATGTGATTCGTACAAGGCATGGTTTCCATACAGAGTGCTCAGAACCTGCGGAAAACCTCACTCTTTGGAGAAAACTTTGCAGTTGTATGGTTTGTAATCTGCAGGTGGGACAGGGCATGGTGCAACACCTCCCCCCCCCCAACCAAACTACTTTGCCAAAGCTAAACAGTTTTGGGTTTGGATGGAAGAGTTTTAGTGATTCCTCTGGAGGTAATCTATGAGCGAGGGGTGGTGGAAGAGGTTGGAGTCGGGGTTCTTGCAGGGAGGAGGAGAAGGCATCTTACCCAATTCCTGGCTGCCGACAAGCATCCTTCCTTTCCATCACCCCGGATTTTACAACAGCAGTACGGGAAGGAAATCCGGTCGGTCTTCCCACAGACCTTGGTGATTGCAAAATCTGGAAATTCTCTGGCTGAAGGATTTTCAGGTTGTTTAATGCAGAGCGGGGGGTGGCCGTGGCACAGTTTGGGTTTGTCCAGGAAATCTTACTCAGGAAACCTTGCAGTCCTCGTCCACAAATGCCGAGCAATGCCCCCACAGCACTGAAGGCAGAGGAGGCGGAAGCTGA